>NC_069499.1:201628960-201906349 GCF_027579735.1 Bombina bombina
ATGACATGTGAGGGGAGGAGCTATATAGCAGCTCTGCTTGGGTGATCCTCTTGCAACTTCCTGTTGGGAAGGAGATATAATCCCATAAGTAATGGATGACCCGTGGACTGACTACACTACAAGAGAAATAAATTTATCAGGTAAGCATAAATTATGTTATTACCCATTCCCCAGTTTTGCATAACCAACATGGTTATATTAATACACTTTTAACTCTGTGATTACCTTGTACCTAAGCCTCTGCAGACTGCCCCTTTATTTCAGATCTTTTGACAGACTTGCATTTTAGCCAATCAATGCCCTCTCATAAGTAACTCCACGGGCATGAGCACAATGTTATCTAGATGACACACATGAACTAATACCCCCTAGCTGTGAAAAACTGGCAAATGCATTCAGATAAGAGGCGGCCTTCAAGGGCTTAGAAATTAGCATATGAGCCTACCTAGGTTTAACTTTCAACTAAGAATACCAAGAGAATAAAGCAAATTTGATAATAAAAGTAAATTGGAAAGTTGTTTAAAATGACATGCCCTATCTGAATCATGAAAGTTTAATTTTGACTAGGCTGCCCCTTTAATATATAATCTGTATATTTGTAATCTCTAGAATGGTTACAATTCCAGTGGAGATCCAGTTGAGATTGCAGGGAATGTGTAAAATGAGAATTTAATGTAGCCTATAGTTAGGGCTGTGTAATGCATTGAATAACACCTCTGTACAAAAAGAAAAAGAACTGGTTACATGCGGTCAGGACTGCAGTATATGGATCAGCAGGCAGATAATGGAATTTGTTAGAAGCTTGGAGAGCGGTAATATGCTTTTGTTAATAGGCAGTAAGCATTGATACATACCTTTTTTAAGACGGAATGCTTTACTTTGATAGTGTTTGCTCTGACTCTGCAGCAAAGGTACTGAGGGTATGCTGCCTTGTAATTATGGGCAGTATGAATGGCCTGTAGGCCCAGTACTCCAAAAATGTCTTCCAAGCATGACAGATGGAGACTTCACATTATATTGGTTGCTTTATTAGAAGACACTAGAAGAATGATAGACAACATTTGTGGCTCTTGAATCCTCATGTGGGCCTCATGGTGTCTTAAACCCCTACGTTAGACACATAGTAAATAAAATAAAAGTATTGAATGTAATGTTTGAAAACTGAATGTAACATATTCTTTTTTAAGTGTAATGGAAAAATAAATAAATCACTTTTTGGCAGAATCATTTAATTAAAAGTAACAACCTGAAGCTAAAATAATTTCTGGGTATGAAACAAAATGAGTAAAATGAAGAATAGCCCGCCATGCCAAATGTTGTCAAACAAAATGAATTAAATGTTCTGGAGATGAAAATGGAACAATCCTGTCTTGCTTCAGAAAAGATGATGTGGTCCACATAAGAAGCTTCCCATGACCAGTTCTCATGAGATGTTTTCAAGACAAACCCTTATATTTCTCTGCTGTGTTAGTACTTTTGTATCTGATGATGTAATTGTATATTGTGTGATACTCTTTATATTACATTTCTGGTTTCCAATTTACTCAGATTAACTGAAGCAGATTACAAGCTTAATTTACTCGAGAAGGATCCATATGCCTTGGATGTGATACACGCAATTGGCAGAGGTACATGTATAATTGGTTAACAAGTCTGTTTTATTTGCTGCATCTACATATGTATAAAATACATCTAAAAAGTGTTACTAATCATAATAACTCAAACCCTATGGAAGTAAGGAAAATAAAAATGTGTTTTTCCTGGGTTACAGAGGTATAAATTATGCTTAATTTGTCAGACTATCTCTATTAGTTTTATGCTTTATATACATTAATGGATAATCAATGCTAGTCACTAAAGTGGGTTTCCTTTTTCTTTTCTTTCATGTAATTGGCAAGAGTTCATGAGCTAGTGACGTATGGGATATACAATCCTACCAGGAGGGGCAAAGTTTCCCAAACCTCAAAATGCCTATAAATACACCCCTCACCACACCCACAATTCAGTTTTACAAACTTTGCCTCCTATGGAGGTGGTGAAGTAAGTTTGTGCTAAGATTTCTACGTTGATATGCGCTTCTCAGCTTTTTTGAAGCCCGATTCCTCTCAGAGTACAGCGAATGTCAGAGGGATGTGAAGGGAGCATCACCTATTGAATGCAATGGTTTTCCTCATGGGGATCTATTTAATAGGTTCTCTGTTATCGGTCGTAGAGATTCATCTTCTACCTCCCTTTTCAGATCGACGATATACTCTCATATTCCATTACCTCTACTGATAACTGTTTCAGTACTGGTTTGGCTATCTGCTATATATGGATGGGTGTCATTTGGTAAGTATGTTTTCATTACTTACGACACTCTCAGCTATGGTTTGGCACTTTATGTATTTTATAAAGTTCTAAATATATGTATTGTACTTATATTTGCCATGATTCAGGTTTCAGTATATTTCCTTTTGCAGACTGTCAGTTTCATATCTGGGAAATGCATTTTTTAGAAATGTATTTCTTACCTGGGATGTAGTCTTTTTTCAATTGACTGTCTTTTTCTATATCGCGGGCAGTATTAGTGTCGCGGGGCGCAAAATGCTAAAGTTTATTGCGTCATTTTTTGGCGCGAAGTTTTGTTCGTTGACGCAAATTCGTCTTTTCTGGCGTCTTAGTTGACGCCGGATCCTTTCACAAGGTTGCGTCATCTATGACGCGGGTGTGTCGTTTTTGGCGCCAAAAAATATTTTTCTGTTTGTTGTGCGTCATACTTGCCGCCAAATATTTTCATTATTTTAGACCCCATTCCTGTTTGCCTCTTGCCTTTTTCTATGTCAGAGGGCTATTCTGTTTGCATTTTTTCCTATTCCTGAAACTGCCATATAAGGAAATTGATAATTTTGCTTTATATGTTGTTTTGTCTCTTACATATGGCAAGATGTCTCAATCTGTTCCTGTCTCAGAAAACACTGTTGGAATCCTGCTGACTGATAACAGTTCTACCAAAGATAAGTACATTTGTTGTAATCTTATGGAGATTATGTCTCCAGCTGTGGTTTGTAATAAGTTGTCATGATAAACTTTTACATGCAGAGAATGTGTCCATCAGTAATAATACATTGCCTGTTGCTGTTCTTTTAACATCTAATGTGCAAGATATACCTGTTAATTTATAAGAATTTTTTGCTGATTCTATTCATAAGGCTTTGTCTGCCATCCCGCCTTCTAATAAATGTAAAGGTCTTTTTAAACTTCTCATAAAGTTGATGAAATTTCAAATGACCGACAACATACTGAATTATCCTCCTCTGATGAGGATCTATCTGATTCAGAAGATCCTTCCTCAGATATTGACACTAACAAATCTACTTATTTATTTAAAATGGAGTACATTCGTTCTTTGTTGAAGTGTTGATTATATTGGTTATTGAGGAGACTAGTCCTCTTGATTTTAAAGCTAGTAAACATTTACATTCGGTTTATAAACCTCCTGTGGTTATTTCAGAGGTTTTTTTCAGTTCCTGATGCTATTTCTGATATGATTTCTAAGGAATGGAATAGGCCTGGTACTTCTTTTATTCCTTCTTTAAGGTTTAAAAAATTGTATCCTTTGCCAGCAATTAGATTGGAGTTTTGGGAAAAGATCCCCAAAATTGATGGTGCTATCTCTACTCTTGCTAAACATGCTACTATTCCTACAGAAGATAGTATTTCTTGTTAAGATCCTTTAGATAGGAAACTTGAATCTTATCTAAGGGAAGCTTATTTATTTTCAGGTCTTCTTCTTAGGCCTGCAATTTATTTGGCTGATGTTGCAGCTGCTTCAACTTTTTGGTTGGAAACTTTAGTGCAACAAGTATCGAATCATGATTTGTCTAGCATTATTAACTTGATTCAACATGCTAATAATTTAATTTGTGATGCCATTTTTTGTTATCAGCAAAATTGATGTTAAAACTCTGTCTTTAGCTATTTTAGCTAAAAGAGTTTTGTGGCTTAAAGTGATGGTAAACTCCGTTATTGTCAAATTACAGATTTAGATTCTGTAATATAATATGTATTAAACCGCATTATCATTTCACTATTTTTTTATGTACATTTATTATATTTTCAACACATTCACAAACCCTTGTTGCGCCACATCGCTCCGCCCCTCTTAGTTGTTGCACTGAATATTCTCTACGCTCATCTTGTCACCACCCTCTCTGCACGTCAGAGAATTTGCTCACTCCCGACAGTATTAATTTTCACGCATGCGCATTGGTATTATTATCCACAAAAAATATAATTTAAATATTATATAGACATATATATTTATGTGACATAATAATATATCAATTGTTTACAGATAGTAAGTTATGTAAATGCATATAAAATATATAATTCCGTTTTCTATTGCAACGATATTTGTCAAATTGTGGCTATTACAAAACATCAACAGATAGAATGCAGCTATGTACTTACTGGCACTGTTCCAAGTAAACAATGAATCGTTTAGAAACACTACACAATTCACTGTTTACTTTAGCGTGCCGTGTGGAAACTGACAATGCACGCATTCATCCTAGAAAACATGCACGCGCAAAATCCTCTGCGGATTTAAAAGCTTCTGATTGGATTGGGTGGTCGGATTGCTCGGCTTGTGCGTTAATGCGCATATCAGATTGCATAGAAGAAAGCCTGTCTGGCGACAGGCTTGCTGATTGATCAACAGAATTAAACAATGGATATGATGTCACAGGGGGCTGGCGATGTAACAGAACGGACAGATTATATATAAGAGAATAGTAAGTAAATGGCTATATAATGTATTCATTGAAATTTGGTGTGCAAATTTAATAAGACTGAACAAGATTAATCATATAATCGGTTAATATTGAGTTTACCATCCCTTTAAATCTTGGAATGCTGATATGACTTCTAAGTCCAGATTGCTATTTCTTTCCTTCCAAGGTAATAAATTATTTGGTTCAGTTGGATTCAATATTTTCAGCTGTCACTAGGGGGAAAGGAGTTTTTTGCCTCAAGATAAGATCTAAGGGTAAATTTAAAGCTTCTAACCGTTTTTGTTCTTAAATAAGGAACAGAAACCGAATTCTTCCCCAAGGAATCTGTTTCCAATTGGAAGCCTTCTTCAAATTGCAATAAATCCAAACCATTTAAGAGATCAAAGTCAGCCCCTAAATCCGCATGAAGGTGCGGATCTTATTCCAGCTCAGCTGGTAGGGGGCAGATTAAGATTTTTCTAAGATGTTTGGATCAATTCGGTCCAAAATCATTTGATTCAGAATATTGTCTCTCAGGGGTACAGAATAGGATTCAGAGTAAGACCGCCTGTGAGAAAAAAATTCTCTCACGCATTCCAGCAAACTCGGTAAAAGCTCATGCTTTCTTGAAGTGTATTTCAGACCTGGAGTTATCTGGGGTAATCATGCCAGTTCCGTTTCAGGAACAGGGTCTGGGGTTTTATTCAAATCTATTCATTGTCCCAAAGAAAGTAATTTCATTCAGACCAGTGGATCTAATAATTTTTGAATCGATATGTAAGAGTACCAACTTTCAAAATGGTGACTATAAGGCCTATTCTGCTTTTTGTTCAGCAAGGGCATTATATGCCCACAATAGACTTACAGGATGCATATCTTCATATTCTGATTCATCCAGATTGCTTTCAATTTCTGAGATTCTATTTTTTAGACAAGCATTACCAATTTGTTGCTCTTCCTTTTTGGCCTAGCAACAGCTCTAGGAATCTTTTCAAAGGTTCTTGGTGTCCTACTCTCTGTTATCAGAGAGCGGGGTGTTGCGGTGTTTCCTTATTTGGATGATATCTTGGTACTTGCTCAGTCTTTACGTTCTGCAGGTTCTCACACGAATCAACTACTGTTGTTTCTTCAAAGACATGGTTGGAGGATCAATTTACCAAAATGTTCCTTTATTCCTCAGACAAGGGTCACCTTTTTAGGTTTCAAGATAGATTCAGTGTCCATGACTCTGTCTCTAACAGACAAGAGACAATTTAAATTGGTTTCAGCTTGTCTGAACCTTCAGTCTCTATTATTCCCTTCAGTAGCTATGTGCATGGAAGTTTTAGGTCTCATGACTGCAGCATCGGACGTGATTCTCTTTGCTCGTCTTTATTTGAGACCTCTCCAGCTTTGCATGCTGAATCACTGGTGCAGGGATTATACAAGGATATCACAATTAATATTGTTAAATCCCAGTGTTTGACTATCTCTGACTTGGTGGTTAGATCACTATCGTATAGTTCTAGGGGCGTCTTTGGTTCGTCCAACCTGGACTGTGATCACAACGGATGCAAGTCTTTTCAGGTCAGGGAGCTGTTTGGGGATCTCTGACAGCACAAGGGGTTTGGAAATCTCAAGAGGCGAGATTGCCAATCAATATTTTGGAACTCTGTGCAATTTTCAGGGCTCTTCAGGCTTGGCCTCTGTTATAGAGAGAACCGTTCATTTGTTTTCAGACAGACAATATCACAGCTGTCGCATATGTCAATTATCAGGGTGGGACTCACAGTTCCCTAGCTATGATAGAAGTATCTTGAATACTTTCTTGGGCGGAATCCAGCTCTTGTCTAATTTTTGTAGTACATATCCCAGATGTAGACAATTGAGAAGCGGATTATCTCAGCCGTCAGACTTTACATCCGGGGGAGAGTTCTCTCCATCCAGATGGTTCAGATGTGGGGTTTTCCAGAAATAGATCTGATGGCTTCTCATCTAAACAAGAAACATCCTAGGTACCTGTCCAGGTCCAGGGATCTTCAGGCGGAAGCAGTGGTTGCATTGACACTTCCTTGTTGCTACCAACCTGCTTATATTTTCTAGTTCTTCTTTCAAGAGTGATATCCAAAATCATCATGGAACAGTCATTTGTATTGCTGGTAGGTCCAGCATGGCCTCACAGGTTTTGGTATGCAAATCTTGTTTGGATGTCCAGTTGTCAACCTTGGCCTCTTCCGTTTAGGTCGGATCTTCTGTTTTAAGGTCCGTTTTTTCCATCAGGATTTCAAATCATTAAATTTGATGGTATGGGAATTGAAAGCCTAGTGCTTAGTCATAGAGGTTTCTATGACTCAGTGATTAATACTATGTTACCGGCTCGTAAATCTGTTTCTAGAAAGATTTATTATCAAGTTTGGAAGACTTATTTCCATGGTGTTCTTTTCATAAATTTGCTTGGCATTCTTTCAGAATTCCTAGAATTTTTTTCAGTTTCTTCAGGATGGTTTGGATAAGGTTTTGTCTGCAAGTTCCTTGTAGGGACAAATCTTTGCTTTTTCTGTCTTATTTCACAGAAAGATTGCTAAGCTTCCTGATATTCACTGTTTTTAACAGGCTTTGGTTTGTATCTGTCATTAAATCAATCTCTCCTCCTTGGAGTCTTAATTTGGTTTTGTGGGCTTTACAGGCTCCTCCGTTTCAGCTTATGCATTCTTTGGATATTAAACTACTTTCTTGGAAAGTGTTGTTCCTTTTGTCCATCTCTTCTGCTAGAAGAGTTTCTGAATTATCTACTCTTTATTGTGAATCTCCTTTCTGATTTTTCATCAGGATAAGGGGTTTTTGCGGACTTCATTTAAATGCTTTCCTAAGGTTGTGATTTCTAACAACATTAATAGAGAATTTGTTGTCCCTTTTCTTGTGTCCTAATCTTAGGAATTCTTTGGAGAAATCCTTCCATTCTTTGGATGTGGTAAGAGCTTTGAAATATTATGTTGAAGCTACTAAAGATTTCAGGAAGACTTTTAGTCTATTTGTTATCTTTTCTGGTTCTAGGAAAGGTCAGAGGGCTTCTGACGTTTCCTTGGCTTCGTGGTTAAGCTTTGGTTTCATTCAGCTTATTTGGAGACGGGTCAAGCCCCGTCTCAGAGAATTACAGCTCATTCTACTAGATAGGTCTCCACTTCGTGGGCTTTTTAAGAATGAAGCTTCAGTTGATCAGATTTGCAAAGCAGCAACTTGGTCTTCTTTGCATACATTTACTAAAATCTACCGTTTTTGATGTATTCGCTTCTTCGGAAGCAGTTTTTGGTAGAAAGGATCTTCAGGCAGCTTTTTCAGTTTGATTCTTCTGCTTATGTTTTAAGTTTTTTTCTTTTAATTTAATGAGAATTAACTTATATTTTGAGTTGTGGATTATTTTTTCAGCGAGAAATGGCTGTTTTTATTTTTATCCCTCCCTCTCTAGTGACTCTTGCGTGGGGTTCCACATCTTGGTTATTGCTATCCCATACGTCACTAGCTCATGGACTCTTGCCAATTACATGAAAGAAAACATAATTTAAATAAGAACTTACCTGATAAATTAATTTCTTTCATATTGGCAAGAGTCCATGAGGCCCACCCTTTTTGTGGTGGTTATGATTTTTGTATAAAGCACAATTATTTCCAAATTTCTTTTTTGATGCTTTTTACTGCTTTCTTTATCACCCCACATCTTGGCTATTCGTTAAACTGAATTATGGGTGTGGTGAGGGGTGTATTTATAGGCATTTTGAGGTTTGGGAAACTTTGCCCCTCCTGGTAGGATTGTATATCCCATACGTCACTAGCTCATGGACTCTTGCCAATATGAAAGAAATTAATTTATCAGGTAAGTTCTTACATAAATTATGTTTTTTTCCATTTTCCTGAATCAATACATCTATTTATACTAGAATTTTAGATAACACACTATGTAATTAGTCTAAATTCTTTCTTGTATACGTTTTTACCACTAAGAGGTTATCTCTGTATTGTTGGATGGTAAAGAGCAGGTAATCCAAAGGAAGGCATATTCTGCACCTCGTTTATATTGGCTTTTCTTAAGATGCTAGTCTGTACAACTGAGATGCATTATAAATCAACTCTAGACTCAAGAAATGTGTACTCCCCAGCAGTTTCTCTTATACTAGTTGACCATAGAACCTCAGTCTATCACAGCTACCCAACAAACATATATCTGCATCTTGCAGTGCATTATGGATGCTCATTTAGCCTCAGTCGGGCTGGAACATTTAAATTTGCTTTGCAAATATTGTTCTAATGTGCTATTATTATCAGAACAATCAAAAAATATACAAATTCCGTCAAAGAGCACTGTAACAAAAACATTCTGATATCAGAACCTTAACTGAGCATGAGTTTATAAACATGAACAGAACATTCCTAGTGCCTGCAGCCAACCTGCATCTATCAAGTGTGTAGAAGTAGTATCCAAGTGCCTGCTTATGAGTCTGTTGTACCTGCTGCCCTTTTCTTGTCTATAGTGCCTGTGGGTCTCTTCACTCCAGATTGTACCTGCTAGACTGTTACCACCACTTTGAACTTGCTGGCCTGTTACTACCAAATGGCACCTTCTTGTCTGCCTGTTATACCTGCTTTCATTTGCTTAGAGAACCAAGTGTTCTCCCCAGGGCCTATTTAATAGGCACAGCACTCTGTTAATATTAAATTTTTTCATTGCACAAATTATTATTAAATCAATTAATTTGTGCTTTGGATAGGTTAAGTACCATTTATAAATAACAGAAAATGTAATTATATTGCAAAGTATTGTACTGCCCCACCCAGTTACTACTTAATGCCTCCTGGCTGGCAACATTTTCTGTGGAGAACACTGGAACCTATTGGTCTCTTATTTCCCAATAATACCTGCTACTTGTAGCTACTTGTCTGCTATTTCCATTTTGTACCTTCTGTGCCTATTACCTCCATATTTTACTTGCAGGACCTGTCATCTCCCCATTGCACCCAAAGTTTCTATTTATTCTTGTTGTTTACCTTTGTCTATTAATAGATATCAAAGTGTTATGGAAGGAGTATTGATTTTTATATGGACTACATAAATGACAAACTGAATCTCATGTATAAACTGTAAAGTATATAAATATTGTTTGTGCTTTTTCTGAATGCAGATGTATATGTAATCCATCAAGGTATATATATTTATTTTGTTCAACCTGACCTCATCCTAATCACCCACTCATCATAGAAACTTTTCAGTGGAGCAGTATAAGCATCCTCCCGTACCATGACCTGTAATTTCTTGTACAGTGTACATTATTTATAAACAATCAAGCTATTGTTTTTTTTATCTATAATTTTCTTTACATTTCTGTTCATAAAAGTAATAGTTGCACCATATTTTTTTAAACCTTATTTTTCAGCTTAATCTTTCATTGTTTCATCCCTCATTATAACAATCAAGCAGATTTCTTATCTTATTTCAGTATTTTTTATTTATTTTTTAGCCATTTTTGCTGTTGAATATTTTGGCTATTTCTCTTAGGCAGCATTTCACCTTAAACTCTCTAAAACATATAATAAATCCATTTGTAATATATCATTCTTTATTTGCTGTAGTCTTAAGCATTGCTACTTCTATACAGTTTACTATTCCAGCACAATATGCTGTTACTACTTCGTGTTATTAAAATATTTCAGGAAGGTTTTATAAATCTGAAAAATATAAGATAAGTAAATATTTTTTTTTACAGAATAGTTAGCTAGCTTCATTTTAGTAAAAAGAAAATACCCAAAAGTAATAAATATGTTAATGTGGCCATATTAGAATCATTCGCCTGCTATTACTGCAGTTTTCTTTTTCTAGATCTCTTTGTGAGATCATAGCTGCAAAAGCAGATGGATGCTCATTAAACATTTAATATAAAACTGTAATATATATATTGCTTGCTTAGTGACTAACTGTCAAATGATACTTTTAGGAAGAGGTCATAAAGATGTTTTTTATTTCCACCATTTTAGTATAATACTTTGACTAACTGTTGTCTAATAGTAATACACCATCTGATAATCCAGTTGCATGTGTATCTTGATTGTTGTCTGTCTCCTCACGCTGTCTCTCTGTATCTACTAATGTTGTTTTATCAAATCCTGATTGTTTTTCCTGAATATTTTAGAGAATTCACCATTTGGACCTTCTCCAGTTGGCAGAATTCAGGATAACAGAACTTTTCTCTCCCCACCAACCCTAATGGAAGGTCCCCCTAGGCATTCTCCAATGATCCCTGGAGCAGATGGAGGTAACACTAGTATAACCTAATCTAGTCTGCCCTTCTCATATATATTATTTTACATGTGCCAATGTTCACACTGCGTTTGACATGTTTCTTGTGTTGAGGCAGAAAAAAGGGCAAAAATAAATGGTGGGCTGTAGCTTTATGTAATTTAATATTAAGAGTTGGGCCAACCTAATCAATTATCTCCGATTTTAATACCATCTCTAATGACAGTCAAATATATCCTTCATACTCCTCTAATGACAATTAGAAAGTTTTGTAAACTGAATAGCACTATGAAGTAGTTGGGTGGGGGAATTGTCATTTTTTTGCAACATTATAGCATTTTCTGCTATTTATAAATGTTACATAAGCTATTTAAAGCACAAAGTAATTGCATAATTTAACAAAATGATTTAATGATAATTTGTGCATCAAACATTGAAATAAATGTAATATTAGCTAATTTTAGTTCAATATTGGCTTAAAATTTAACTGATTAGTCCGTAAAAGCAGCCAGATGGTGTGCCCATTAAATAAGTCCTTGGGAGAATATTGTAGATATATCCTTCATATCCCTCTTATCTTCTGCCCAATCTCTTGTCAGCAAATGCCTATGTCTCATACTTTCATGAGGAACTATTCATAACTTATGGGTATATAGTCGCCTTCTTGGAGTTGATAGAAAAGAGCACCGCTTCCAATTTATATCACTTTCCCTTTGTTTTTTGTTCTGTTTAATCCCTTAACGACCAAGGACATGCTCTGTCAAATGAAGCGCTGGAAGTGATCGCAATCGCTTCCAGCCGCTTTCAGGGTATTGCAGCGATGCCTTGATATTGAGGCATTGTGCAATACCCTTTAGGCAGTAACCAGTGATGGTGCCGATAGTTGGTGGTGTGGGAGGGTTAGGAGAGAGGCGGGTGGGCGGCCCATCGCTGGAGGAGGGCAGGAGTGGGTGGGACCGCTACGCCACGCTACAGGCAAGTTAAAAAAAAATTGAGCCGCAGCGGTAGTGAGGAGGATCCTATGTGGTATCCAATGAGGGAAAGGGAGATGTGAGAGGGGGTAGTTTAATGAGGGGGGGCAGCTACACTACAGAAAAAAATGGGTTTTAAAAAAAAAAAACTGCAGCAAACTGAATACTGGCAGACATCTGCCAGTACATAAGATGGAGGCTAATAGGTAGAGGGGGGGAGGGTTAGAGAGCTGTTTGGGGGGGGGATCAGGGAGGTTGGGGGTAAGGGGGGATCCTACACCGCAGAAAAAAATAAAATTATATATATATATATATATATATATATATATATATATATATATATATATATATATATATATATATATATAAATTTAAAAAAAAAAGTTTTTTATTTCTTCTGTTATGTGTGATCAGTCCACGGGTCATCATTACTTCTGGGATATTATCTGCTCCCCTACAGGAAGTGCAAGAGGATTCACCCAGCAGAGTTGCTATATAGCTCCTCCCCTCTACGTCACCTCCAGTCATTCTCTTGCACCCAAAGACTAGATAGGAGGTGTGAGAGGACTATGGTGGGAGATTTCATCTGTCAAGGTTGTCAACAAACCAAATAAAGAAAGACGCGTTTCTACGCTGTGTACAAGATCTATTATTAATGGGAGTGATCCATCCGGTTCCGCGGTCGGAACAAGGACAAGGGTTTTACTCAAACCTGTTTGTGGTTCCCAAAAAAGAGGGAACTTTCAGGCCAATCTTGGATTTAAAGATCCTAAACAAATTCCTAAGAGTTCCATCGTTCAAAATGGAAACTATTCGGACAATCTTACCCATGATCCAAAAGGGTCAATACATGACCACAGTGGATTTAAAGGATGCTTACCTTCACATACCGATTCACAAAGATCATTACCGGTATCTAAGGTTTGCCTTCTTAGACAGGCATTACCAGTTTGTAGCCCTTCCATTCGGATTGGCTACGGCTCCAAGAATCTTCACAAAGGTTCTGGGTGCCCTTCTAGCGGTTCTGAGACCGCGAGGAATTTCGGTAGCTCCGTACCTAGACGACATTCTGATACAAGCTTCAAGCTTTCAAACTGCCAAGTCTCATACAGAGTTAGTTCTGGCATTTCTAAGGTCGCATGGATGGAAAGTGAACGAAAAGAAGAGTTCTCTCTTGCCTCTCACAAGAGTTCCATTCTTGGGGACTCTTATAGATTCTGTAGAAATGAAGATTTATCTGACAGAAGACAGATTAACAAAGCTTCTAAATGTATGCCGTGTCCTTCATTCCATTCAACTCCCGTCAGTAGCTCAATGCATGGAGGTGATCGGCTTAATGGTAGCAGCAATGGACATAGTACCCTTTGCACGCCTACATCTCAGACCGCTGCAATTGTGCATGCTGAGTCAGTGGAATGGGGATTACTCAGATTTGTCCCCCACTCTGAATCTGGATCAAGAGACCAGAAACTCTCTTCTATGGTGGCTTTCTCGGCCACATCTGTCCAGGGGGATGCCGTTCAGCAGGCCGGACTGGACAATCGTAACAACAGACGCCAGCCTTCTAGGTTGGGGCGCTGTCTGGAATTCTCTGAAGGCTCAGGGACAATGGAGTCAGGAGGAAAGTCTCCTGCCAATAAACATTCTGGAATTGAGAGCAGTTCTCAATACCCTTCTAGCTTGGCCCCAGTTAAAGACTCGGGGGTTCATCAGGTTTCAGTCGGACAACATCACGACTGTAGCTTACATCAACCATCAGGG
This sequence comes from Bombina bombina, assembly GCF_027579735.1. Lineage (NCBI taxonomy): Eukaryota > Metazoa > Chordata > Amphibia > Anura > Bombinatoridae > Bombina > Bombina bombina. Next base: position 201,642,712 of record NC_069499.1, read on the forward strand.
AGGGACAAGAAGCTCCCTAGCAATGATAGAAGTATCAAAGATAATTCGCTGGGCAGAGTCTCACTCTTGCCACCTGTCAGCAATCCACATCCCGGGAGTGGAGAACTGGGAGGCGGATTTCTTGAGTCGCCAGACTCTTCATCCGGGGGAGTGGGAACTTCATCCGGAGGTCTTTGCCCAAATACTTCGACGTTGGGGCAAACCAGAGATAGATCTCATGGCGTCTCGCCAGAACGCCAAACTTCCTCGCTACGGATCCAGATCCAGGGATCCGGGAGCGGTTCTGATAGATGCTTTGACAGCACCTTGGAACTTCAGGATGGCTTATGTGTTTCCACCCTTCCCGCTGCTTCCTCGATTGATTGCCAAAATCAAACAGGAGAGAGCATCAGTGATTCTAATAGCGCCTGCATGGCCGCGCAGGACTTGGTATGCAGATCTAGTGGACATGTCATCCTGTCCGCCTTGGTCTCTACCTCTAAGACAGGACCTTCTGATTCAGGGTCCATTCAAACATCAAAGTCTAACTTCTCTGAAGCTGACTGCTTGGAAATTGAACGCTTGATTTTATCAAAACGTGGTTTTTCGGAGTCGGTTATTGATACCCTGATACAGGCTAGGAAGCCTGTTACCAGAAAGATTTACCATAAAATATGGCGTAAATACCTATACTGGTGTGAATCCAAAGATTACTCCTGGAGTAAGGTTAGGATTCCTAGGATATTGTCTTTTCTACAAGAAGGTTTAGAAAAGGGTTTATCGACTAGCTCATTAAAGGGACAGATCTCAGCTCTGTCCATCTTGTTACACAGGCGTCTGTCAGAAAATTCAGACATCCAGGCCTTTTGTCAGGCTTTAGCTAGGATCAAGCCTGTGTTTAAAACTGTTGCTCCGCCATGGAGTTTGAACTTAGTTCTTAACGTTTTACAGGGTGTTCCGTTTGAACCCCTTCATTCCATTGATATAAAATTGTTATCTTGGAAAGTTCTATTTTTAATGGCTATTTCCTCGGCTCGAAGAGTCTCTGAGTTATCAGCCCTACATTGTGATTCTCCTTATCTGATCTTTCACTCAGACAAGGTAGTTCTGCGTACTAAACCTGGGTTCTTACCTAAGGTTGTTTCTAACAGGAATATCAATCAAGAGATTGTTGTTCCATCCTTGTGTCCAAATCCTTCTTCAAAGAAGGAACGTCTTCTACACAATCTGGATGTAGTTCGTGCCCTCAAGTTCTACTTGCAGGCAACTAAAGATTTTCGCCAAACTTCTTCCCTGTTTGTCGTTTATTCTGGACAGAGGAGAGGTCAAAAAGCTTCTGCTACCTCTCTCTCTTTTTGGCTTCGTAGCATAATACGTTTAGCCTATGAGACTGCTGGACAGCAGCCTCCTGAAAGAATTACAGCTCATTCCACTAGAGCTGTGGCTTCCACTTGGGCCTTTAAGAATGAGGCCTCTGTTGAACAGATTTGCAAGGCTGCAACTTGGTCTTCGCTTCATACTTTTTCCAAATTTTACAAATTTGACACTTTTGCTTCTTCGGAGGCTATTTTTGGGAGAAAGGTTCTTCAGGCAGTGGTTCCTTCTGTATAATGAGCCTGCCTATCCCTCCCGTCATCCGTGTACTTTTGCTTTGGTATTGGTATCCCAGAAGTAATGATGACCCGTGGACTGATCACACATAACAGAAGAAAACATAATTTATGCTTACCTGATAAATTCCTTTCTTCTGTTGTGTGATCAGTCCACGGCCCGCCCTGTTTTTTAAGGCAGGTAAATATTTTTTAAATTATAATTCAGTCACCACTACACCCTTGGCTTCTCCTTTCTCGTTGGTCTTTGGTCGAATGACTGGAGGTGACGTAGAGGGGAGGAGCTATATAGCAACTCTGCTGGGTGAATCCTCTTGCACTTCCTGTAGGGGAGCAGATAATATCCCAGAAGTAATGATGACCCGTGGACTGATCACACAACAGAAGAAAGGAATTTATCAGGTAAGCATAAATTATGTTTTTCATACTGGCAGACTTTCTGCCAGTACGTAAAGGGACAGTAAAGTCAAAATTAAACTTTCATGCTTCGGATAGAGCATGCAATTTTAAACAACTTTCCACTTTGTTCTTTTGGTATCTTTTATTGAATGAGTAAAACTAGGTAGGCTCATAAGAGCTCAGGGGTGTGCACGTGTCTTTAGTACTCTATGGCAGCAGTGTTTTGCAACATTGTATAACAAATCTACAGCAGTGTTTTGCAACAATGTATAACAAATCTACAGATAATGTTGCAAAACACTGCTGCCACAGAGTACTAAAGACGTGTGCACTCCCGAGCTCTTATGAGCCTACCTAGTTTTGCTCGTCCATGAAAGATATCAAGAGAACAAAGCAAATTTGATAACAGAAGTAATTTGGAAAGTTGTTTAAAATTGCATGATCTATTTGAATCATGATAGTTTAATTTTTACTTTACGGTCCCTTTAAGATGGGGGAGGGAAGAGAGCTGTCTGAGAGGGATCAGGGGGTGGGATGTGTCAGGTGGGAGGGTAATCTATACACTAAAGCTAAAATGAACCCTACAAGCTACCTAATTAACCCACTGCTGGGCATAATACAAGAGTGGTGCACAGCTACATTTAGCGGCCTTCTAATTACTAAAAAGCAATGCCAAAGCCATATATTTCTCTTGTAAGGTGTATCCAGTCCACGGATCATCCATTACTTGTGGGATATTCTCCTTCCCAACAGGGAGCTGCAAGAGGATCACCCACAGCAGAGCTGTCTATATAGCTCCTCCCCTAACTGCCACCTACCAGTCATTTTCTAGCAGCTCTCGACAAGATAGGAAGTAGCTAGAGAGATGTGGTGAATTTATGTAGTTTATCTTCAATCAAAAGTTTATTATTTTCAAATGGTACCGGAGTTGTACTGTTTTAGCCTCAGGCAGAAAGTTGAAGAAGAGTCTGCCTGTGGTTTTTGATGATCTTAGCAGGTTGTAACTAAGATCCATTGCTTTTCTCACACATAACTGAAGAGATGAGGTAACTTCAGCTGGGGGAATGGCGTGCAGGGTCTCCTGCTATGAGGTATGTGCAGTTTAAATTTTTCTAGAGAAATGAATATGCTAGAAAATGCTGTTAATACCAGATTTATTTAAGGTAAGCCTGATTACAGTGATTTAATTACGACTAGTATCATGCTTGCTGTAAAAGGTAATATTCTTATTACTTTCTCACATTACTGAAAATAAGATAACGTTTGCTGGAAGTGTTTAAACGTTTTTTTTCTACATATTGGTGATAAAACTTTATTGGGGCCCAGTTTTTTCCACATGGCTGGCTAGATTTTGCCTAGGGATAGTTTTTTATGGCCCTCTCACTGTGAGTACAGGTTGGGAGGGGCCTAATTTCAGGCCTAAATCGTGCAGTAGTTTTTGCAGCTTGAGACTTCCAGCTTCCCTGAAGGAGTCCCCTGAACACTTAGGACCGCTACAAAGGGTTTTTGTGCCTTCAAAAGTCGTTGTATGGGCAGGTAGGGCCACAGCAGGTCTGTGGCAGTTTGTTGTGACTGTTAAAAAACGTTTATATCGGTTTTTTTTTATCCGGTTTTGAAACTAAGGGGTTAATCATCCATTTGCAAGTGGGTGCAATGCTCTGTTAGTAAAAATTTTGTAAGATTTACTGCTTTTTATCATTGTTTTTCAATTTCTGACAAAATTTGTTTCTCTTAAAGGCACAGTACCGTTTTTATTTTTTGCTTGTTTACATTTATCAAAGTGTTTTCCAAGCTTGCTGGTCTCATTGCTAGTCTGTTTAAACATGTCTGACATAGAGGAAACTCCTTGTTCATTATGTTTAGAAGCCATTGTGGAACCCCCTCTTAGAATGTGTACCAAATGTACTGATTTTACTTTAAGTTATAAAGATCATATTCTGTCTTTAAAAGATTTATCACCAGAGGAAATTGACAAGGGGGAAGTTATGCCGACTAATTGCCCCACGTGCCAGAACCTTTGACTCCCGCTCAAGGGACTCCCGCTCAAGTGGCGCCAAGTACATCTAGCGCACCCATGGCGTTTACTTTACAAGACATGGCGGCAGTTATGGATCATATCCTTACAGCGGTATTGTCCAAACTACCAGGGTTACAAGGAAAGCGAGACAGCTCTGGGACTAGAAAAAATACAGAGCTCTCTGACGCTTTAGTAGCTATGTCTGATATACCCTCACAATATGCAGAAGCTGAGGCAGGAGAGCTTCTTTCTGTGGGTGATTTTTCTGACTCAGGGAAGATGCTTCAACCTGATTCTGATATGTCTACATTTAAATTTAAGCTTGAACACCTCCCCGTGTTGCTCAGGGAGGTTTTAGCTACTCTGGATGACTGTGTCACCATTATAGTGCCTGAGAAATTGTGTAGATTGGATAAATACTATGCAGTGCCTGTTTACACTGATGTTTTTCCAATACCTAAAAGGTTTTCAGAAATTATTACTAAGGAATGGGATAGACCAGGTGTACCATTCTCTCCCCCTCCTATTTTTAAGAAAATGTTTCCAATAGATGCCGCTACACGGGACTTATGGCAAATGGTCCCTAAGGTGGAGGGAGCAGTTTCTACCCTAGCTAAGCGTACAACTATTCCCGTCGAGGACAGTTGTGCTTTCCTAGATCCAATGGATAAAAAGTTAGAGGGTTACCTTAAGAAAATGTTTATTCAACAAGGTTTTATTCTCCAGCCTCTTGCATGCCTTGCCCCGGTCACTGCTGCTGCGGCCTTCTGGTTTGAGTCTCTGGAAGAGGCCTTACAGGTAGAAACTCAATTGGATGATATACTTGACAAGCTTAAAGCACTTAAGCTAGCCAATTCATTTGTTTCTGACGCCGTTGTTCATTTAACCAAACTAACGGCTAAGAACTCAGGTTTTGCTATACAGGCGGGTAGGGCGCTATGGCTTAAATCCTGGTCAGCTGACGTTACTTCAAAGTCTAAGCTTCTCAACATTCCCTTCAAGGGGCAGACCCTATTCGGGCCTGGACTGAAGGAGATCATTTCTGATATTACTGGAGGAAAAGGTCATGCCCTTCCTCAGGATAGGTCTAATAAATTAAGGACCAAACAAACTAATTTTCGTGCCTTTTGAAACTTTAAGACGAGCGCGGCATCAACTCCCTCTAATGCAAAACAAGAGGGAAATTTTGCCCAGTCCAAGCCGGTCTGGAGACCTAACCAGGCCTGGAACAAAGGTAAGCAGGCCAAGAAGCCTGCTTCTGCCTCTAAGACAGCATGAAAGATCAGCCCCCGATCCGGTAACGGATCTAGTAGGGGGCAGACTTTCTCTCTTCGCCCAGGCTTGGGCAAGAGATGTCCAGGATCCCTGGGCTTGGAAATTGTGTCCCAGGGATATCTTCTGGACTTCAAAGCTTCTTCTCCAAAAGGAAGGTTTCACCTCTCACAATTATCTGCAGACCAGATAAAGAGAGAGGCATTCTTACATTGTGTTCAAGACCTCCTAGTTATGGGAGTGATCCACCCAGTTCCAAAGGAGGAACAGTGGCAAGGCTTCTATTCAAATCTCTTTGTGGTTCCCAAGAAAGAGGGAACCTTCAGACCAATCTTAGATCTCAAGATCCTAAACAAATTTCTCAGGGTCCCATCTTTCAAGATGGAGACTATTCGAACCATCCTACCTATGATCCAGGAGGGTAAATACATGACTACCGTGGACTTAAAGGATGCTTATCTTCACATTCCGATACACAAAGATCATCAGCGGTTTCTCAGGTTTGCCTTCCTAGACAGGCATTACCAGTTTGTGGCTCTTCCCTTTGGGTTAGCTATGGCACCAAGAATCTTTACAAAGGTTCTGGGGTCACTTCTGGCGGTCCTAAGGCCGCTGGGCATAGCAGTAGCCCCTTACTTAGACGACATTCTGATACAGGCGTCGAATTTCCAAATTGCCAAGTCCCATACGGACATTGTTCTGGCATTCCTGAGGTCTCATGGGTGGAAAGTGAACGAAAAGTTCTCTATCCCCTCTCACAAGAGTTTCCTTCCTGGGAACTCTGATAGATTCTGTAGAAATGAGGATTTACCTGACAGAGGACAGGTTGTCAAAACTTCTAAATTCCTGCCGTGTTCTTTATTATACTTCTCGCCCTTCGGTGGCTCAGTGTATGGAAATAATCGGCTTAATGGTAGCGGCAATGGACATAGTTCCGTTTGCCCGCCTACATCTCAGACCGCTGCAACTCTGCATGCTCAGTCAGTGGAATGGGGATTACACAGATTTGTCCCCTCTACTAAATCTGGATCAAGAGACCAGGGATTCTCTTCTCTGGTGGCTATCTCGGGTCCATCTGTCCAAAGGTATGACCTTCCACAGGCCAGATTGGACAATAGTAACAACAGATGCCAGCCTTCTGGGCTGGGGTGCAGTCTGGAACTCTCTGAAGGCTCAGGGGTCGTGGACTCAGGAGGAGGCACTCCTTCCAATAAACATTCTTGAACTAAGAGCGATATTCAATGCTCTTCAGGCTTGGCCTCAGCTAGCGGCATTGAGGTTCATCAGATTTCAGTCGGACAACATCACGACTGTAGCTTACATCAACCATCAAGGGGGAACAAGGAGTTCCCTAGCGATGTTGGAGGTTTCAAAGATAATTCAATGGGCAGAGATTCACTCTTGCCATCTATCAGCTATCCATATCCCAGGAGTAGAGAACTGGGAGGCATATTTTCTAAGTCGTCAGACTTTTCATCCGGGGGAGTGGGAGCTCCATCCGGAGGTGTTTGCACAGTTGATTCAACGTTGGGGCAAACCAGAACTGGATCTCATGGCGTCTCGCCAGAACACCAAGCTTCCTTGTTACGGATCTAGGTCCAGGGATCCCAAGGCAGTGCTGATAGATGCTCTAGCAGCGCCTTGGTCCTTCAACCTGGCTTATGTGTTTCCACCGTTTCCTCTGCTCCCTCGTCTGATTGCCAAGATCAAACAGGAGAGAGCATCAGTAATTTTGATAGCACCTGCGTGGCCACGCAGGACTTGGTATGCAGATCTGGTGGACATGTCATCCTTTCCACCATGGACTCTGCCTCTGAGGCAGGACCTTCTACTTCAGGGTCCTTTCAACCATCCAAATCTAATTTCTCTGCGGCTGACTGCTTGGAGATTGAACGCTTGATTTTATCAAAGCGTGGTTTCTCCGAGTCGGTCATTGATACCTTAATACAGGCGCGAAAGACTGTCACCAGGAAAATCTATCATAAGATATGGTGTAAATATCTTCATTGGTGTGAATCCAAGGGTTACTCATGAAGTAAGGTCAGGATTCCTAGGATATTATCTTTTCTCCAAGAAGGATTGGAGAAGGGTTTGTCAGCTAGTTCCTTAAAAGGACAGATTTCTGCTCTGTCTATTCTTTTGCACAAACGTCTGGCTGAGGTTCCAGACGTGCAGGCGTTTTGTCAGGCTTTAGTCAGAATCAAGCCTGTGTTTAAACCTGTTGCTCCGCCTTGGAGTTTAAATTTAGTTCTTAAAGTTCTTCAAGGGGTTCCGTTTGAACCTTTGCATTCCATAGATATTAAGCTCTTATCTTGGAAAGTTCTGTTTTTAGTAGCTATCTCCTCGACTCGAAGAGTTTCAGAGTTATCTGCTTTACAATGTGATTCCCCTTATCTCATTTTCCATGCAGATAAGGTAGTGTTACGTACCGAACCTGGTTTTCTGCCTAAGGTGGTATCTAATAAAAATATCAATCAGGAGATTGTTGTTCCGTCACTGTGTCCTAATCCTTCTTCAAAGAAGGAACGTCTATTACACAATCTTGACGTGGTTCGCGCTTTAAAGTTTTATTTACAAGCTACTAAAGATTTTCGTCAAACATCTGCATTGTTTGTTGTCTACTCTGGACAGAGGAGAGGCCAAAAGGCTTCGGCAACTTCTCTATCTTTTTGGCTAAGAAGTATAATCCACTTAGCTTATGAGACTGCTGGCCAGCAGCCTCCTGAAAGAATTACAGCTCATTCTACTAGAGCAGTAGCTTCCACATGGGCTTTTAAGAATGAGGCTTCTGTTGAACAGATTTGTAAGGCGGCGACTTGGTCCTCGCTTCATACTTTTTCTAAATTCTATAAATTTGATACTTTTGCTTCTTCGGAGGCTATTTTTGGGAGAAAGGTCTTACAGGCAGTGGTGCCTTCCATTTAAGCACCTGCCTTGTCCCTCCCTTCATCCGTGTCCTATAGCTTTGGTATTGGTATCCCACAAGTAATGGATGATCCGTGGACTGGATACACCTTACAAGAGAAACCAAATTTATGCTTACCTGATAAATTTATCTCTCTTGTGGTGTATCCAGTCCACGGCCCGCCTTGTCATTTTAAGGCAGGTGTTTTTTATTTTTAAACTACAGTCACCACTGCAACCTATAGTTTCTCCTTTCTCTGCTTGTCTTCGGTCGAATGACTGGTAGGTGGCAGTTAGGGGAGGAGCTATATAGACAGCTCTGCTGTGGGTGATCCTCTTGCAGCTCCCTGTTGGGAAGGAGAATATCCCACAAGTAATGGATGATCCGTGGACTGGATACACCACAAGAGAAATAAATTTATCAGGTAAGCATAAATTTTGTTGTCTGCTATTTCTGAACAAAAGGGATCACAGAGAAGCATTTACAACCATTTGTGCCATAATTGCACAAGCTGTTTGTAAATAATTTCAGTGAGAAACCTAAAGTTTGGGGAAAAGTTTGTGAAAAAGTTGACTTTTTTTTTTTTTTATTTGATCGCATTTGGCGGTGAAATAGTGGCATGAAATATACCAAAATGGGCCTAGAGCAATACTTTGGGTTGTAAATATAAAAATATTTCTGTTTAAAATGGAGTGATAGCAAAAATGCTAAAAATACTTGTTTTAGTCTAAAATTCCTGGTCCGTTAAGGGGGTAAACATTGGGTATTTCTAAACACAGGACAAAATGTAGAAACTATTTAGCATCAGTGTTTTTTGGTGGTTGTAGATGTTTAACCAATTTTGGGGGTCAGTGTTAGAAAAAAGTGTTTCTTTCATGTAATTGGCAAGAGTCCATGAGCTAGTGACGTATGGGATAAACAATCCTACCAGGAGGGGCAAAGTTTCCCAAACCTCAAAATGTCTATTAATACACCCCTCACCACACCCACAATTCAGTTTTACAAACTTTGCCTCCTATGGAGGTGGTGAAGTAAGTGTGTGCTAAGATTTCTACGTTGATATGCGCTTCTCAGCATTTTGAAGCCTGATTCCTCTCAGAGTACAGTGAATGTCAGAGGGATGTGAAGGGAGTATCACCTTTTGAATACAGCGGATTTCCTCACAGGAGATCTATTTCATAGGTTCTCTGTTACCGGTCGTAGAGATTCATCTCCTACCTCCCTTTTCAGATTGACGATATACTCTCATATTCCATTACCTCTACTGATAACCGTTTCAGTACTGGTTTGGCTATCTGCTATATGTGGATGGGTGTCTTTTGGTAAGTATGTTTTTATTACTTACGACACTCTCAGCTATGGTTTGGCACTTTATGTATTTATATAAAGTTCTAAATATATGTATTGTACTTATATTTGCCATGATTTAGGTTTCAGTATATTTCCTTTTGCAGACTGTCAGTTTCATATCTGGGAAATGCATTTTTTAGGAAAATTTATTTCTTACCTGTGGTATAGTCTTTTTTCAATTGACTGTCATTTTAAATTTGCGGGCAGAATTAGGCTTGTGAAGGCGCAAAATGCCAAACTATATTGCGTCATTTTTGGCACAAGATTTTTTTTGGTACTAAGTTACATTCGATGACGCAAATTTGTAATTTCCGGAGTTTTTGTCGACGCCGAGTCCTTTCACAAGCTTTCCTCTTTAATGACGCAACTGTGTCATTTCCAGATGTTGTTAGCGCTAAAATTGTTTCTCTGCTTGGTCGTCATACTTGGCCCCAAATATTTTCATTATTTTAAACCGCATTCCTATATGCCTCTTGCCTTTTGCCTTTATTCTCTATCAGAGGGCTATGCTGTTTACATTTTTTTTCCCATTCCTGAAGCTGCCACATAAGTGTCAGGGTTTTTTCCCTGTTTTGTTTGCCATGTGCTGCTGGCAGCCATTTTACTCACCTCTCTTTCTGAATCTGGTGCATACTGTGTGATGCTGCTCATTTCCTGCACTTCCTTTTATGGCCAGACTGGTGTACATCATCCGTGTGAGACAGGATGCAGTCTCAGAATTGTGATGTCATCACTTATTATTTAATGGCCTCTGTTCAGTATTCTTTGCCCTTGCGTTGTCTCAGACCTGTTTGTGAGAGCTCCTGAGTATTACCTGGCTGTCTGATGTCCCTCCTGGTTCCTGATCCCTGGCTTGTTCCTGACTCTGCTGTTCTCCTTGTTCCTAATTCCAGCTCGTCTGACTACTCGCTTTGGTTCCTGACTCGGCTCGTCTGACTATTCACTTTGGCTCCTGACTTGGCTCGTCTGACTCCCAGCTTTGGTTTTGATTCCTGGCTTGTTATTTGACTTGTGGACTTTTTATTATTTTTTGCTATTAATAAAGGTGTGATTATTTTTGCACTTCTCATCTCAGTCTGATTCCTGGCACCCTGACATTACGCAAGGGCCATGAATCCTGATGTGCTAATAATCCACCTTTACCTGCCATAATTTCCAGGATGGATGAACAGGATCACCGCTTGGATCAATTTGCACTAGCCCTGCAAACCCTGCTGACTCGCACTGCACATTTGGACCAAAGTGTCCCGCAAATTATGGCTGCTCCCGTTTCCGCTGCTGCACCTAGTCCTACCAGGAGCATGTCCGGTTCTGCACCTCTACCTCAGCGATATGGAGGCAATCCTATTCAGTGAAAAGGGGTTTTTGAACCAGGTGGGCATTTACTTTGAGATGTTACCTCTGGCGTTTCCCTCTGACAGAGCTAAGGTGGGATTTCTCATCTCGTTACTCTCTGACACAGCTCTTGCCTGAGCTAATCCCTTGTGGGAGACTAATAAACCTGTGATTTCAAATTACCCTAAATTTGTGGCCTCCTTTCGAAGGGTATTTGATGTTCCAGCTCGCTCCTCCTCTGCTGCTAAACGACTCGTGTCCATTCAGCAAGGTACAAGATCTGTTGCTCAGTACGCCATTGAGTTCCGTACGCTTGCCGCAGAGGTAGGTTGGAACATTAAAGCACTTGTTGCCGCCTTCTTTCATGGGCTCTCTGATGCGATTAAAGACGAAGTTTTTTAAAATTTACCAGAAGGTCTTGAGGCATTGGTGTCTTTTTTGATCCTAATTGATATCAGACTAAGTGAGAGGCCCTCTTTCAAGGAGCGCTTGCGGTAGCCTCCTGTTCCGTTGTCTCCTACGTGTTCGTTCCCACCCATGCCTCCCTCTCCTCCCATGCCTCCTGGTCCAGAGTCACCAGGTACTGCTGAGCCGATGCAGTTGGGATTCACGCGTCTCTCCGTGGCAGAGAGGGCCTGTAGGAGGAGGGAGGGGCTCTGCCTCTATTGTGGGTTACAGGGCCACCTTTTGAAGTCTTGTCCTACACGGCCAGGAAACGCTCACACCTAAGGTCCTGTCAGGGGCAGACCTTGGGTGGTTTATCCTCATCCCCAGAACCGCTAAAGGAGAAACCTTTGGTCACGGTTGTCCTTTCCTGTGTGGACTTCTCCATAGTCACCCAGGCTCTTGTTGACTCCAGTGCTGCGGGCTATTTCATTGACAGTGCTTTTGTATCAAAGCACTCCATTCCTGTTTTGCCTCGGTCCGTTCCGCTTGCTATTGAGGCCATTGATGGCAGGCCCCTTCAGCCTGCACTTGTTACTCACGAAACTGCTCCGTTATCCATGGCTGTTGTGGCTCTCCATTTTGAAACCCTCCAGTTCCAGGTGATGAACTCTCCGCATTTTCCGATTATTCTGGGTTATCCCTGGCTCCAAAAGCATGATCCCAGTCTCGACTGGCACAGGTCCGAAATTTTGTGAAGAAAAAGGGTGGCGAGTTAAGACCATGCATCGATTATAGGGGTCTTAATCGTCTTACCATTAAGAATGCTTACCTTTTTCTGCTCATTACGGAACTCTTTGACCGCCTCAAGGGAGCTACGGTCTTTACTAAACTTGATTTGAGAGGAGTGTACAATCTCGTTAGGATCAAGGAGGGGGGCACGAATGGAAAACAGCATTTAACACCAGGAGTGGGCATTATGAGTATCTTGTAATGCCCTTTGGCCTATGTAATGCTCCTGCTGTTTTCCAGGAATTTATTAATGATGTCTAACGAGATATGTTGCACCAGTGTGTTGTGGTGTACTTAGACGACATCCTCATACACTCACCCACACTTGAGGCTCATCATTCTGATGTTACACGGGTTCTTCAGAGACTATGTGAGAACGGCCTGTTTTGTAAACTTGAGAAATGTGAGTTCCATCAGACTCAAGTAACCTTCCTAGGTTATGTTATCTCCATTGCAGGGTTCTCCTTGAAGTTATCTGCAGTTCTGCATTGGCCTCGCCCAGTTGGTCTTCGGTCTATTCAACATTTTTTGGGGTTTGCCAATTACTATAGAAAGTTTATTAAAAACTTTTCTTCCTCTGTCAAACCTATCACAGACATGACCCGTAAAGAGAATGATCCACTCCATTGGTCACCTTCTGCCATTAAGGCCTTTGATAGTCTTAAGACTGCCTTTGCTGCCGCTCCAGTTCTGGCTCATCCTAACCCTGTCCTGCCTTTCGTTCTTGAGGTTGATGCGTCTGAGACTGGAGTAGGTGCCCTCTTGTCTCAACGTCCTACGCCTGACGGTTCCTTGAATCCGTGTGGTTTCTTCTCTAAGAAATTGTCTCCAGCAGAGTGCAATTATGAAATTGGCGACAGGGAATTACTGGCCATAATTTTGGCACTCAAGGAATGGAGGCATCTTCTCGAGGGTACTAGCGTGCCAGTGCTCATGCTTACTGACCACAAGAATTTAACTTATCTATCTGAAGCAAAACGTTTGTCGCCCCGACAGGCCAGATGGGCGCTATTTTTGTCTCGGTTTAATTATGTGGTCTCCTACCTGCCTGGTAGTAAGAATGTTAGGGCTGATGCCCTCTCTCGACAATTTTCACCTCTGTCCAAGGAGGAGTCTGTACCTACTCCAGTTATACCTCCTGACCATATTTTGGCTAGAATACATATTAATTTTGACTTCTCCCTTGGGGGAGGCGATCCTGGCTGCACAAAGCAATGCACCTCCTGAGAAACCTAGTGGTAAGTGTTTTGTTCCTGAGAATCTTCGAACTAAACTTTTGCACACTTACCACTATCCTAAAGCCGCAGGTCACCCAGGCAAGAAACAAATGATTTGGTTTGTCACTCGACAATTCTGGTGGCCAGCTCTTCGTTCTGATGTTGCTGCGTATGTTGCCTCCTGCTCAGTTTGTGCACAGAATAAGACTCCTCGACGTCTTCCTGTGGGTCTTCTTCAACCTATTGCTAATGGTGAGCATCCTTGGACACATCTTTCCATGGACTTCATTGTCGAGCTCCCTGTTTCTAATGGCAATACTGTTATCCTTATGGTGGTTGACCGTTTTTCTAAAATGTCACATTGCATTACATTGAAGAAGTTGTCTACCGCTCAGGTGCTTGCTTCAATTTTTGCCCGGGAGGTCTTCTGTTTACATGGGTTACCCAAGGAGATAGTGTCGGCCCGGGGTAGACGGTTTGTCTCCAGATTTTGTGCTCAAATGGGGATCCATTGTTCCTTCTCCTCGGTATATCACCCTCAATCCAATTGGGCTGCGGAACAGTCTAATCAAGCTCTGGAACTGTTCCTCCATTGCTATGTCTCAGATCACCACAATAATTGGTCTGAACTGTTACCTTGGACAGAGTTTGCTCGTAATAGTGCTATTAATGCTTCCTCTAAGTTATCCCCGTTCATGGCGAATTATGGGTTTCAACCATCCTTGTTGCCCGATTCATTCATGTCTCAGAGTATTCCCGCCTTGGAGGAGCATCTCCGGCAACTCCGTTCCACGTGGGTGCAGATTCAGGATTGCCTTCATCGTTCTATGCAGCGCCAAACGTTCCAGGCTTATCTTAGACGTCTGCCCGCGCCTTCCTACCAGGTTGGTGAGAGAGTTTGGCTGTCCTCCTGCAACTTGAACCTTCGTGTGCCTTTCAATAAACTGGCTCCCCGTTATGTTGGTCCTTTTCGAATACTCCGACGGGTCAATCCTGTGGCCTACGCTCTTGACCTTCCTCCTGCAATGCGCATCTCCAATGTTTTTCATGTCTCCCTTTTGAAACCATTGGTTTGTAATCGGTTTACCACTGTGTTGCCTCGCCCCCATCCTATCTTTGTTGACAACCATGAGGAGTATGAGGTCAGCAGCATTATTGACTCTCGTATGTCCAGGGGCCGCGTACAGTATTTGGTTCACTGGAGGGGCTACGGTCCGGAGGAGCGTCCATGGGTTCCCTCCTCTGATGTTCATGCTCCCGCCATCCTCCGTGCCTTCCATGCCCGTTTACCCAATAAGGCTTTTGTCCTCCCGCAGGGGAGGGGTCGTTGAGGGGAGGGTACTGTCATGGTTTTTACCCTGTTTTGTTTGCCATGTGCTGCTGGCAGCCATTTTACTCACCTCTCTTGCTGACTCAGGTGCATACTATGTGATGCTGCTCATTTCCTGCACTTCCTTTTATGGCCAGACTGGTGTACATCATCCGTGTGACACAGGATGCAGTCTCTGTTTTATTTCACAGAAAGATTGCTAAACTTCCTGATATTCATTGTTTTGTGCAGGCTTTGCTTTGTATCAAGCCTGTCATTAAATCAATCTCTCCTCCTTGGAGTCTGAATTTGGTTTTGAAGGCTTTTCAGGCTCCTCCGTTTGAGCCTATGTATTCTTTGGACATTAAACTACTTTCTTGGAAAGTGTTGTTTTTTTTTTTTTTTAATTTAGAGTATAGTAGAGGAAGGAGAGAGGAGTAGTTGAGTTACAAATTTTACTGAAGTAGATGACAAATTGTTGACCATTGCATATTCACAAACTCATACAGGAGAACACTCCCTAACACGTAACATAATCACCTATACTAGAAACACCTATGCACTTTTTTTATCTATTTTTACTTTCCTCCTCTTTCTTTTTTTCTCTTTTCCCTCTTTCTTTCTAGGTCACTATTAAACACAGGCTCGACACTTTACACACTCTGTCACTCTCACATATTCTATTTCTTACTTCTGTAAACACCCTAATTTTTTTTTTTTCTGACACATGGACAAATATTTTGCACCTAAATCACACGCAATGCCAGCAAAACCCAAGGATAGAAAGCCCAGACATAGTATTGAAAGTATTAGTGATATTAGACCTGAAATGACCACTGTAAATATTTCTAAAGATGATATAGAAGAAATTTCTAAACAGGTAGCACTATCTCTATCACCTCAACTTGACCATATCAAAACAGAACTATTTACACTCTCAGTAGAAATGAAAAACTTTACATCTAGACTTACAGAAATTGAATCAAGAATTTCAGATACTGAAGACTCTGTGACTAAGCAAAACCTCTCTATACAACAGCATGATATAAAAATCTCAGAAATTACTGACAAAATAGAATATTTAGAAAATAGATCACGTAGGAACAACTTAAAAATAGTAGGCCTTCCAGAAACCACCAATTTTCAGGATTTAATATATTTTGCCTCAGTGACTTTGCCACAAAGTCTAGAGATTGATACTAAACTGCATAATTTTACGGTTGAAAGAGCACATCGTGTAGGTTTTATTAGAAACACATCAGAAAATACTATTCAGAAACGAGCTATCCTAATCAAATACCTGAACTTTCAGGACAAAGTACTAATACTTAGAGCATTCAGAAAAATGAAAAACCTAGAGATTGACAATAATAGAATTTTAATCTTTCAAGATTACTCAGCCCAGACAGCAACAAAACGCAAAAGTATGGCTCCATTTTGTACAAACATGATAAACTTGGGCCTAGCCGCACACTTAATTTATCCCGCTAAAATTAAGATCTATATGGATAATGAGACAACTACACTAGAAACAATTGCAGAGGCCAAGGCATTTTTGAATAAGTTCCAACCTAGGTAATCACTAAAAAATAAGGAAAATGCTCCTCCTTTTCTCTCCTTTCTTTTTTCTTTTTTGTGCTCTCTGCTTATTGATGTATGGGCAGTTAATAGTATGGCAAGCTGGATAATTTTATTTTACCTTCATATAATAAACGAGATAACTAAGGCTAAGAATTGTATAAAAATGAAAGAATGGTCGAAAACAAGGACAGTCTACTTTTCCTTAAATACTTTAAACACTTATGTTTTATTAAAGATAAAGGTTCGGGTTAGAGGGAGGGGCAAGGAGGTTAGAATTTATTTTGATCCCCCCCTTTTTTTTTTTTTTTTTTTTTTTTCTGTTGTTGGTTTGTTATCTTAAAATAAAGTATAAATGGCAACACTAAAACTAATCTCGTGGAATGTGGGAGGGGTCACTAATCCGATTAAGAGAAAGAGGATCCTGACATATCTCAGAAATAAAAGAGTGGATATTGCACTCTTACAAGAAACACATCTGACTGAAATAGAACATAAAAAACTTAAAGTTAACTGGGTTAGTGAGGTTGTCTATACCCCATGTGCAACACGTAAAAGGGGGGTCGCAGTTATAATCAGCAAAAATTTAGATTATCGAATTATAGGGCAAGAGATAGACCCAGGGGAACGATTTATTATTCTGAAAATTATTATAAATTCACGTATGTTCACGTTATGTAATGTCTATGGCCCAAATGTGCCAGATATAAAATTTTGGGAAAAATTAAAATTACATGATTCTATAAATACGAATCTTATAGTTGCAGGAGACTTCAATATGGTTTTTAACAATATTGATAGATCACAGGCAACTGGAAATAAAACTAAACAGATCCCAAAAAAATCCTCCAGGATTCTTAAAGTATTTGCTAGCGCATTAAACATCAAAGACATCTGGAGATTGCTATATCCTAATTGTAGAGATTTTACGTGTGAATCTAAAAAGTACCGGACATTTTCACGGATAGACTTTTTTCTGGGGTCAGACAAAATCATTAACTCAGATATAAAAGCACAAATAGATAACTTCACCATTTCAGACCATGCCCCGATATCATTAGAGACACGGTGGGATACGGACAGATATGATCCAGTTAAGAGTTACGGCTTCCCACGTTACTTAGCAAACAATTTAGAATTTAGAAACCGACTTATTGCTATTTGGCACGAATATGTTCAACAGAACAAAGACTATATACATAAGAAAGAGATCTTCTGGGAAACTGCTAAGGCAGTAGCCAGAGGAGAAATTAAAAAATTTACTATTAGGTTTAAGAAAAAGCTATATTTAAGAGAGACTGAAATTTCTAACTATCTAAAAAACAAATATAACGCATACATTGCATCCCATACACAGACTAACTGGCAAAATTACATGAAGGCTAAGCAAGAATGGGAAGTTTTTCTATCACAAAAATTTGCTATCCAAGAACTGAAGAACAAAAGTAGATTTTACAGATTTGGAAATAAAATAGGGAAATTGTTAGCGAGATCTGTAAAAGATAGGAAACCGATGCATCACATTAAGTCACTAAATATTGATGGCAAAAAAATATTGAACCTTGACACAATCAAAGCAGAATTTTATAAATACTTCAGGGACCTATACTCAGTAGCGGATATTAATGTAAAAAATAAACAAGATTTTTGGGAAAAAATTACATTACCTAAGCTTTCGGCGGAAGATTTAGAGAAACTTAATGCACCAATTAAAGAATTGGAAGTCTTAAACGCAATAAATAATTTGAAGTTGGACAAAGCCGCCGGACCTGACCTGCTACCAGCAGAATTTTATAAAATTCTCAAAAACGAAGTAATAGGTGTACTTACGGAATTATTTAATGACTATTTAATTAACTATAAGATTCCATCTCCTAACTTTGCAGTCTCAAAAATAATATTACTCCTAAAAAAAGGGAAAGATCCTGAATCAATAGACTCATATCGTCCAATCTCATTACTAAACTCTGATTACAAACTATTTACTGCAATTTTGGCAGATAGACTGAAGTTAATTATGAGTCCATTAATACATCAAGATCAGGTTGGCTTTATGTCTAAGAGAAATTTGTCAGCAAACATACGCAAAATCTTTCTATTAATAGACTTCTTAGCAGATGTTAAAAATAAAAGTGAACAAAACTCCGCCATTCTTGCAGTTGACGCCCACAAAGCATTTGACTCTATTATCTGGGACCATTTATTCTGCTCTATGAAGAATTTTGGGTTCAAAGATCAGTTCCTTGAATGTATTCGTGCCTTATATTCCAATGCAACCTCTATTTTGATGGTTAATGGCTCAAACACTATATCTTTCCCTATTTTATCTGGAACACGACAGGGATGTCCAATTTCACCGCTTTTGTTTAATTTAGCAATTGAACCCCTTGCAGTTACCTTAAGAGATAATTTAGGGGGGATTAAGATAGGCAAAATCCCTGTTAAACTTCTACTTTACGCAGATGACTTGATTTTACTTTTAAAGGATGCCCAGATTGAAATTCCCAAAATTTTGGAAATTATAAAAAATTTTGGTTCTTTTTCAGGTTACACAATTAATATATCTAAATCAGAACTTCTCTGGTTGAGTAAACATCACCAAAACCAATATACACCCCCTTTTAAAGTAGCCCCGCAATACATTACATATTTAGGAATCCAGATCAGTGCCAATCCAGAAGATTGGTTTAGTTTAAATTACCCACCCCTATTTGCGAAAATCAGATTTGAGATGATGAAATGGGATAATCTTCCACTCTCAATTACCGCAAGAATCAATGTAATTAAGATGATCGTCTTACCTAAAATATTATATTTAATGCAAAATATCCCTCTAATCATACCAAAAAAATATCTTAGCAGGTTAGACCAACTAATGAGACGATTTATATGGGGGAGGGGTGCGAACCGAATATCATTATATAAACTGTCACAACTAAGGCAATATGGTGGATTGGCACTACCCAACTTTGCTATTTACAATAGTGTAAGTCTTGCAAAAATCGCAATGGACTGGATTACGGGCGGGAACTATATTGCATTTACAGAAGCAGAACAAAATTTAGTATACCCTCTCTCATTAAAAGCGCTTCTGCACTGCCCTAAAAAAGTAATTCCAAAGGGTATTAAAAATAAACAATCATTATTTCATATTATAATTGCATGGCAAGACATACGACGCAGAGTAGATAGTGACCCTCATTTTTCAGATTTACTTCCTATTAGAGGTGACCCATGCTTTCCGCCTGGTATTAGCAGTCAAGTATTTAGGAAATGGGCCACAGTAGGACTTATTTATTTAACACAACTTAGAGAACCTAATCTACAGAGTATAATGCCATTTGAGACTCTTAAAGAGTCTTATAATGTACAGAATGTGGATTTTTTTGCATACCTTCAAGTGAGACACTGGTGCTTTAAAGCTATGGAAGATAATAAGCTTCCATGGACCCATTCAGGAATGAAAATGGGGCTAGCATTATTTAAGGCAGGTAAACGCTCTATTAAATACTGGTATAATATGATCATTACTAAGACAGGGGAACTAAATATTGTACAGATCTGTTCAAAATGGCAAACAACGATTGTAGATCTAAAAAGGGAACAAGTAAAACAAAGTATAATTCTCTTGGACGAGGCCACACTCGCGGCAAGCTGGCGAGAAATGCATATAAAACTTTTACATAGAATATACTTTACGCCTGCTAAAATAAATAAATGGTCGACACAAGGTTTAAGGGTATGTCCACGTTGCTCTTTAGTCGATGCTGACTTAACCCATATGTTTTGGAGTTGCCCAAAAATCAACCAGTTTTGGAAACGGGTACAATTTTGGTTAAATAAGGTGACAGCTACAAATCACATATTAGAACTACAACACATAATTTTCCTACTAGACACATCAGACAGACTGGTAAATAGAGCTTTCTGTAATACGGTAATTCTGGGTGGAAGATATCTCATTCTTAAAAATTGGCATCAAAAAAATTCACCGACTATAAATAATTTAACATTTTTATTACAAAGACAATATACAATAGAACAATTTGATAACGCAAATAACTCTGAACAGCAACATAATAGATTTAATTTAAAGTGGTTAGATTTTGTTAAACACTACAAAAACATCAATTTACAGAATCAGTTACTATCACCATTAGAGAATATAAGTTAAGATGCAAACCTCTTTTTTTTTTCCCCTTTTTTTCCCCCCCCCCTTTTTTTTTTTTTTTTTTTTTCTCCTCTCTTCCCCCCTCCTTTGCCCCCCCTAGAAAAATTCAAAAGCTAAAAACTTTTCCTTGAAGCCGGTCAGGAATTTGATAATTAATTTGTAGGTGGCTCCACCTTTCTTAATAATTTAAAGGTTGAAATTATTTAAAATTTACACTGGACTACCCGAATTTATCATTTATTACTGTAAAGACTTGTTTTCTTGTTTTTGTTTTTTTTTCTTTGTTTTTTAAGGCTTATAATAATGAAGTTAGGGTAAATCCCGTGTTAATGACTATTGTGATAAAGGAAGAAAAGTGAAATATTCAATATCTGAAAAGGTTATGATTTTATTTTCATGTATATCTTATCTGTATGTCTGCTCCATGTTTTCTGGTTCCAAATGACATAAGTGTACCATTGATTATGTAATTTTTTGCCTTTTCCTTTTCTTTCTTATTTCTGTATATTCTTTTTTTTTTACCTTTAATAACAATAAAAACATTATATCAGAAAGTGTTGTTTCTTTTGGCCATCTCTTCTGCTAGAAGAGTTTCTGAATTATCCGCTCTCTCTTGTGATTCTCGTTTTCTAATTTTTTAATCAGGATAAGGCAGTTTTGCAGACTTCATTTAAATTCTTACCCAAGGTTGTGAATTCTAACAACATTTATAGAGAAATTGTTTTTCCTTCCTTGTGTCCTAATCCTAAGAATTCTTTGGAGAGATCTTTACATTCTTTGGATGTGGCGAGAGCTCTGAAATATTATGTTGAAGCTACTAAAGATTCCAAGAAGACTTCTAGTCTATTTGTTATCTGTTCTGGTTCTAGGAAAGGTCAGAAGTTTTCTTTGGTTTTGTGGTTAAAGCTTTTGATTCATCAAGCCTATTTTGGAGTCAGGTCAAATCCCGCCTCAGAGAATTATAGCTCATTCTACTAGATCAGTTTCCACTTCCTGGGCTTTTAAGAATGAAGCTTCAGTTGATCAGATTTGCAAAGCTGCTACTTGGTCTTCTTTGCATACATTTACTAAATTCTACCATTTTGATGTATTTGCTTCTTCGGAAGCAGTTTTTGGTAGAAAAGTTCTTCAGGCAACTGTTTCAGTTTGATTCTTCTGCTTTTGATTTAAGTTTTTTCCTTTCATTTATGAGAATAAACTTATATTTTGGGTTGTGGATTAATTTTTTCAGCGTAAATTGGCTGTTTTTATTTTTATCCCTCCCTCTCTAGTGACTCTTGCGTGGAGTTCCACATCTTGGGTATTGCTATCCCATACGTTACTAACTCATGGACTCTTGCCAATTACATGAAAGAAAACATAATTTATGTAAGAATTTACCTGATTCATTTCTTTCATATTGGCAAGAGTCCATGAGGCCCACCCTTTTTTATGGTGGTTATGATTTTTTTGTATAAAGCACAATTATTTCCAAATTCCTTTTGTTGATGCTTTATTACTCCTTTCTTTATCACCCCACTACTTGGCTATTCGTTAAACTGGAATTGTGGGTGTGGTGAGGGGTGTATTTATAGGCATTTTTAGGTCCCATACGTCACTAGCTCATGGACTCTTGCCAATATGAAAGAAATTAATTTATCAGGTAAGTTCTTACATACATTATGTTTTTTTATTTTTTTATTATCATATTTTATAATTTATTTTTTTTATAGTAAATTATATGATATGATGAGAATAATGGTATTTTTAGCAACTACATTTAATGACGAGAAAAACGGTATATAATATGTGTGGGTACAGTAAACGAGTAATAGGATAATTATAGCTAAACACAACCAACACAGAGATGTAAAAACATCCCTGGTTCTTAACGGTAAGAAAATTGAAAAATGTTCTGGTCACTAAGGGATTAATAGTGTAGATAGTAGCTTTGCTCCAACCTGAAGAAGTATATTTTTGTTTATACAGATGATGAAAACAATTGTTAGTTCAGATTCTAACCTACAAAGCTTTTACTTATACGGCTTCCCTATATTTGAATATTTGTTTATGAATATTCACCTATGTTCATCTCTTTTTGAATACTCTTTAAACAATTCTGTCCTACGCCCACCTGTTAGACTTTTCCCTTATAATCTTCCCCTCTCCGACCCTCCCCAACTGGCATAACTATAAATGCTATCTACAGGCCCACTGATTCAGCAAAACTGTTTGTTCTAAAATCTGTGACTCTCCACCATCTCTTTAATTGTCTCTCTTTGACCCATAGACTTCAGCTTATTCCATCTATAATTAGACCACCAACAATCAAGAAATACCGTCCTTTTTTATTTCAATTCATTATTTAGACTGTAATCTCCCACAAGCACAGGGACCTTGATTCCTTCGGTGTCAGTATATTCTGTTTCAGCTTTGTTTTTGTGATGTATTTCTTAGAACCTTGTGTAGTGTTGTGAAATGTCTTGCACACTGTGAATTAAGAATAATGTCTTTTAGGTATGAGACCACCAGGATATTACCCAGGATATCCTGGTACCAAAGAACAAATGGACATAATTGCTGACCGAAAAACAGATCACCACCGCACCCTTTCAGACTCTGGTTCCCTATCTCCTCCCTGGGAGAGAAATCAAAAAATCAACTTTCCCCCATCAGGTAGAAGAATATGTGTAGTTCACAGTAATGTAAAAATATGTTTAGCTTAAAAATTTACTCATGTTACAAAATCTTTTACCAGTATCCTTTCTCCATTTTATTTGAAATTCTGTTATTATAAGAACAAATACAACGTGTTTAAATTAAATGAATAGTACAGTTATAAAAACAAATGCTTATATTTTAACTAGGCTTGTCCTACCAAGAACACCCTTTTCCACCGAGAAGGCCAGAACGTTTTTATCAGTATCCAGCACCTTCTGGAAGATTTTCAGGCCCAGCAGAACTCACTAGAAATCAAGGAAAACCTTTCATGGATGAACCAGGCATGTTGTGTGTGAGATGGGTCAGCTCTTTAATAGTGAATATTTTTTTATATGGTTGCTCTGAATATATTATTGCAATTTAGATATAGATTTTTGCATAAGCATAAAAACATTCTTAGCTTATTTATTTCATAAGGGGATGAGAGTCCACAAGCCATTACTCCTGGGAACTCAACTCCTGGCCACTACGAGGAGGCAAAGGTACACAAACAAAGCTTTTAATCCCTCTCATGTCTCTGATATCTCAGTCTTTTTCTTTGCCTTGTCAGGAACAGGTGAGGATTGAGGTGTTAAGGAATTTATTTTAATTGAAGGAGGATCTTTGATCCTGTATCCCCTCATAAGGTGAAACCTGTTTGGCCATGTTGATGTACTCAACATATCCTCTGCTGTTTAGTACAGTACTGGATGGGTTCTCTACTATATACAGTCGTATTAGCTTGGTAAGCACAGTGGAGTTTGTGTCTCTTTGGGTAAATACCTCTTGTCATTTACACAGCCTAGAGGCTATTAGTAGGTACATAAGTATATGTGTATCGTAGCCAGAGATCATCTTACAAGTAACAAAGGATTGTACAAGTTATTTTGTGCTTCAGAACATTTATTTTTGCTCTGCTGGATCTTTTATTTGCTGAGGCTCCTTAAAGAAGTGTTATACCAAGGTTTTTATTTGCATGCTTATGCTTACTTTAGTGTTATATCGGCTATGTTTAGCACGCTCCACCATACTCTCCCTCCATCTGCACTCATAGAGGTGTTATTTGCTGGTGCAAGGGGTATGTTTGAAAAATGCGGGCCCTTAGCTCTCTGGTATTGAGAGCGTTAACATATTTCCCGATGTGCTTGTTGCTCTACTAGTTTTCTCCTTGCTTCTGGCGGCCATCAATTGCAATGGATGTGCTGCTCATTTCTCTGGTGATAGTATCAGGAGAGGGTAAGAGCAATATACCAGGATTGGAGGACTCTTTATTTATTTATTGCGATATTCACCTTATATAGGTTAAATTTGGAGACTGGTGTTGTGCATACAACAACCTAAACGTATCTGTGATTGTTATGTGCCTCAGTGGTTAGTTAATACACCGCTCCGTACTTGCTTTATTTATATACACTCATGTTCTGCACACACTGTGTCTGTCTTATCTATATTGATTACCATATTTTGGGGCAGCCAGGAACTGTCCCCTCTGGGTTGTGCCTTTTAGAGGATTTAGCTCTATAGCATTTTTTATTTCCAACCAACAAATGCATGCTTTGTCAAACTGACTAATGTATTTCTCTTGTTAAGTGTATCCAGTCCACGGATCATCCATTACTTATGGAATATATTCTCCTTCCCAACAGGAAGTTGCAAGAGTCCACCCACAGCAAAGCTGCTATATAGCTCCTCCCCTAACTGCCATACTCAGTCATTCTCTTGCAAGCCTCAACATAGATAGGAGGTCGTGAGAGTCTGTGGTTTTTTATACTTAGTTTATTCTTCAATCAAAAGTTTGTTATTTTTAAATGGCACCGGAGTGTGCTGTTTATCTCAGGCAGTATTTGGAAGAAGAATCTGCCTGCGTTTTTCTATGATCTTAGCAGACGTAACTAAGATCCATTTGCTGTTCTCACACATTCTGAGGAGTGAGGTACTTCAGAGGGGGAATTGCGTGCAGGTTTTCCTGCAGATAAGGTATGTGCAGTAAAATATTTTTCTAGGAATGGAATTGACTAAGAAAATACTGCTGATACCGAAGTAATGTAAGTAAAGCCTTAAATGCAGCGATAGCGACTGGTATCAGGCTTATTAATAGAGATACATACTCTTATAAAAATGTGTTTTAAAACGTTTGCTGGCATGTTTAATCGTTTTTTAACGTACATTGGTGATAACACTGTAATGTTGGTATAGCCTTAAATGCAGTTAAAGCGACTGGTATCAGGCTTATTAATAGAGATACATACTCTTGTAAAAAGGTGTTTTAAAACGTTTGCTGGCATGTTTAATCGTTTTTTAACATATGTTTGGTGATAAAACTTATTGGGGCCTAAGTTTTTTCCACATGGCTGGCTTAAATTTTGCATAGAAACAGTTAACTGAAGCTTCCCACTGTTGTAATATGAGTGGGAAGGGCCTAATTTAGCGCTTTTTTGCGCAGTTAAAATTACAAAATTAATCATCCAGATTCCCTCAGCAGTCCCATGAATACTACAGGACATTTCTAAAGGGCTAAAAAGACTTCCAAAATCGTTTATAGGGAAGGTAATCCACAGCTCTGCTGTGGCAGTTTGTTGTGTCTGTTTTTAAAAACGTCTATGTCGTTTTTTTTTATCTGTTTTTTTCATTAAGGGGTTAATCATCCATTTGCAAGTGTGTGCAATGCTCTGTTACCTTATTACATGTACTGTAAAAATTTCGTTTGTTTTACTGCCTTTTTTCACTGTTTTTCAAATTTTGACAAAATTTGTTTCTCTTAAAGGCACAGTAACGTTTTATATATTTGCTTGTTAACTTGATTTAAAGTGTTTTCCAAGCTTACTAGTCTCATTATTAGTCTGTTCTAACATGTCTGACATAGAGGAAGCTCTGTGTTCATTATGTTTTAAAGCCATGGTGGAACCCCATCTTAGAATGTGTACCAGATGTACTGATTTCATGTTAAACAATAAAGATAATTTTTTGTCTTTAAAAACATTATCACCAGAGGATTCTGTCGTGGGGGTAGTTATGCCGACTAACTCTCCCCACGTGTCAGACCTTTTGACTCCCGCTTTAGGGACTCACGCTCAAATGGCGCCAAGTACATCAAGGGCACCCATAGCGTTTATTTTACCTGGGGATTCTGTCGAGGGGAAAGTTATGCCGAACTAACTCTCCCCACGTGTCAGACCCTTCGACTCCCGCTTCAGGGACTCACGCTCAAATGGCGCCAAGTACATCAAGGGCGTCCATAGCGTTTATTTTACAAGACATGGCAAAGGTGGTGAATAATATTCTGGCAGCAGTATTAGTCAGACTACCTGAAATTAAAGGAAAGCAGATAGCTCTGGGGGTAGATACAGAGCATACAGACGCTTTAAGAACCATGTATGATACTACCTCACAATATGCTTAGTCTGTGGGTGATTTTTTTGACTCAGGGAAGATGATTTAACCTGATTCTGATATTTCTACATTTAAAATTTATGCTTGAGAACCTCCACTTGTTGCTCAGGGAGGCTTTGGCTGCTCTGAATGAATGTGTACAATCGCAGGGCCAGAGAAATTGTGTAGACTGGATAAATAATATGCAGTGCCGGTGTGTACTGATGTTTTTCCAATACCTAAAGAGGTTTATTAAAAAAAAAATATTTTTTTTTAATAAGGAATGGGATAGACCAGGTGTGCCGTTCTCTTCCCCTCCTATTTTTTAGAAGAATGTTTTCTAATAGTTACGACCACACGGGACTTCTGGCAGACAGTTCCTAAGGTGGAGAGAAGAGTTTCTACTCTAGCTAGGCGTACCACTACCTCTGGCGAGGACA
Organism: Bombina bombina; assembly: GCF_027579735.1. Lineage (NCBI taxonomy): Eukaryota > Metazoa > Chordata > Amphibia > Anura > Bombinatoridae > Bombina > Bombina bombina. The sequence continues at coordinate 201,669,518 of NC_069499.1, forward strand.
GTTGTGCTTTTTAGATCCAATGGATAAAAAATGTTTATTCAACAGGGTTTTATCCTGCAGCCCCTTGCATACATTGCTTCTGTCACTGCTGCTGCGGCGTTCTGGGTTGAGTCTCTTGATGAGGCTTTACAGTTAGCGAATCCATTGGATGAATATATTTGACAAGCTTATGCTAGCCAATTCCTTTGTTTTCTGATGCCTTTGTTCATTTGACTAGACTAACGGCTAAGAATTCTGTATTTTTACTATACTGGTGCGCAGAGCGCTATGGCTTATATCATGGTCAGCTGTCGTGACTTTAATAAATAAGCTACTTAACTTCCCTTCAAGGGGCAGACCCTATTCGGGCCTGGTTTGAAGGAGATTATTGCTTATATCACTGGAGGAAAAGGTCATGCCCTTCCTCAGGATAGGTCCAAATCAAGGGCCAAGAAAGGTCTAATTTTCGTGCCTTTTAAAACTTCAGGGCAGGTGTGGCATCCACTTCCTCTAAGGCAAAACAAGAGGGAATTTTTGCTCAGTCCAAGGCGGTCTGGTGACAATCGGACCTGGAACAAAGATAAGCAGGCCAAGGAGCCTGCTGCTGCCTCTAAGGCAGCATGAAGGAACGGACCCCTATCCGGTAACGGATCCTATAGGGGGCAGACTTTCATTCTTCGCCCAGGCGTGGGCAAGAGATGCCCAGGATCCCTAGGCATTGGAATTTATATCCCAGAGATATCTTCTGGATTTCAAAGATTCCCCCCCAAAAAAAGGGGAGATTTCGCCTTTCCAATTATCTGCAAACCAGATAAAGAAGGAGGCATTCTTACATTGTGTACGAGATCCATCCAGTTCCAAGAGAGGAACAGGGACAGAGTTTTTACTCAAATCTGTTTGTGGTTTCCAAGGAGAGGGAACCTTCAGACCTATTTTGGATCTAAAGATCTTAAACAAATTCCTCAGAATTCCGTCTTTTAAGATGGAAACTATTCGTACCATCTTAACTATGATCCAGGAGAGTCAATAGAGGACTACAATGGATTTGAAGGATGTTTATCCTCACATTGTGATGCATAAAGATCACCATCGTTTTTCAGGTTTGCCTTTCTAGACAGGCATTACCAGTTTGTAGCTCTTTCCGTTGGGATATCTACAGCCCCAAGAATCTTTATGGAGGTTCTGGGGTCGCTTTGGCGGTCCTTAGGCCGCGGAGCATAGAAGTGGCCCCTTATTTAGACGACATCCTGATACAGGCGTCAAACATCCAAATTGCCAAGTCTCATACGGACGTAGTACTGGCATTTCTGAGATCACATGGGTGGAAAGTGAACAAGGAAAGAGTTCTCTATCCCCAATCTCAAGGGTTTCCCTCTTAGGGACTCTGATAGATTCTGTAGAAATGAAAATTTACCTGACGGAGTCCAGGTTGTCAAAGTTTCTAAATTTCTGCCGTGTTTTTCATTCCATCCGCGCCCTTCGGTGGCTCAGTACATGAATGAAATCGGCTTAATGGTAGCGGCAAGGGACATAGTACCGTTTGCACGTCTACATTTCAGACCGCTGCAACTATGCATGCTCAGTCAGAGGAACGGGGATTACACAGGTTTGTCCCCCTGTTAAACCTGGACCAAGAGACCAGAGATTCTCTGGTGACTATGTCGGGTCCATCTGTCCAAGGGTATGACCTTCCGCAGGTCAGATGGGACAATTGTTACAATAGATGCCAGCCTTTTAGGTTGGGATGCAGTCTGGAACTCCCTGAAGGCTCAGGGATAGTGGACTTAGGAGGAGACCCTCCTTCTAATAAATATTCTGGAACTGGGAGTGATATTCCATGCTCTTCAGACTTGGCCTCAGTTAAGCAACTCTGAGGTACATCATATTCAGTCGGACAATATACACGACTGTGGTTTACATCAGCCATCAAGGGGGAACAGAAGTTCCCTAGCGATGTTAGAAGTCTTACAATAATTCACTGGACAGAGACTCACTCTTGTCTATCAGCTATCCATATCCCAGGTGTTGAGAACTGGGAGGTGGTTTTTCTAAGTTGTCAGACTTTTCTTCCGGGGGTGTGGGATTCCTCCGGAGGTCAAGACCAAGCAGGAGAGGGCTTTGGGGTTTTTGTCAGCGCCTGCGTAGCCACGCAGGACTTGGTATGCAGATCTGGTGGACATGTCATCCTTTCCATCACGGTCTCTGCTTCTGAGACAGGTCCCTCTACCTCAGGGTCCTTTCAACCATCTAAATAGAATCAATCTGAGATGGACTGCCTGGAGACTGAACGCTTGATGTTATCAAAGCATGGCTTCTCCGAGTCAGTCATTGATACCTTAATACAGACATGAAAGCCTGTCTCTAGGAAAATTGAACATAGATATGGTGTAAATATCTGATTGTTATGAATCCAAGGGTTACTCATGGAGTAAAGTCTGGATTCCCAGGATATTATCTTTTCTCCAAGATGTTTTGGAGAAAAGGGTTGTCAGCTAATTCCTTAAAAGGGACAGATTTTTGCACAAGCGTCTGGCAGGTATTCTAGACGTTCAGGCATTTGGTCAGGCTTTGGTTAGATCCAAGCCCGTGTTTAAAACTGTTGCTCCACCATGGAGCTTAAACCTGGTTCTTAAGGTTTCTTCAAGAAGTTCCGTTTGAACCTTTTTTGTTCCATAGATATCAATCTTTATCTTGGAAAGTTCCTTTTGGGTAGCTATTTCCTCGACTCGTAGAGTCTCCAAGTTATCTGTGTTACAATGTGATTCTCCTTATCTGGTCCTTCGTACGGATAAGGTAGTCCTGCGTACCAACCTGGGTTTTTTCCTAAGGTTGTATCTAACAAGAACATCACTCAAGAGATAGTTGTTCCATGCTTGTATCCTAATCCTTCCTCAAAGAAGGAACGTCTATTACACAATATTGGACGTGGTTTGGGCTTTAAAGTTTTACTTACAAGCTACTACAGTTTTCATCAAACGTTCACCTTGTTTGTTGTCTATTCTGGACAGAGGAGAGGTCAAAAGACTTCAGCAGCCTCTCTGTCTTTTTGGTTAAAAAGCAGAATTCATTTAGCTTATGAGACTGCTTGACAGCAGCCTCCTGAAGGGATTACAGCTCATTCTACTAGAGCTGTGGTTTTCACTTGGGCCTTTTTTAAATGTGGCTTCTGTTGAACAGATTTACAAGACGGAGTCTTGGTCTGCGCTTCATACTTTTTCAAATTTAACAAATTTGATACCTTGCTTCTTCGGAGGCTATTTTTGGGAGAAAGGGTTTCTTACAGGCAGTGGTAACTTCCGTTTAAGTACCTGCCTTGTCCCTCCCATCATCCGTGTACTTTAGCTTTGGTATTGGTATTCCATAAGTAATGGATGATCCGTGGACTGGATACACTTAACAAGAGAAAACATAATTTATGCTTACCTGATAAATTTATTTCTCTTGTAGTGTATCCAGTCCACGGCCCGCCCTGTCACTTTAAGGCAGGTAATTTTTTCATTTGAACTACAGTCACCACTGCACCCTATGGTTTTTCCTTTCTCTGCATGTTTTCGGTCGAATGACTGAGTATGGCAGTTAGGGGAGGAGCTATATAGCAGCTTTGCTGTGGGTGGACTCTTGCAACTTCCTGTTGGGAAGGAGAATATATTCCATAAGTAATGGATGATCCGTGGACTGGATACACTACAAGAGAAATAAATTTATCAGGTAAGCATAAATTATGTTTTCTCCCATCTCATATATATTATATATATTTCATAAAAGTTAACTTACTATTTCTTTCCTAAGATATGGTGAGTCCATGACGTCATCATTTACTGTTGGGAATATAACTCTTGGCCAGCAGGAGGAGGCAAAGAGCACCACAGCCAAGCTGTTAAGTATCACTCCCCTTCCCACAACCCCCAGTCATTCTCTTTGCCAATGGAACGGAGACTATTCGGATCTGTCTCAGAGTATAGATCTAGACCGGTCGACAAGAGACTCTCTTCCGTGGTGGCTTTCTCAGGAACACCTGTCTCAGGGCCCATGCTTTCGGAGACCTTCCTGGGTGATTGTGACCACGGACGCCAGCCTGCTAGGCTGGGGAGCAGTCTGGGACTAGTTAAAGACGCAGGGTCTTTGGACTCGTGAGGAGTCTGCTCTTCCCATCAATATTTTGGAGTTGAGAGCGATTTACAATGCCCTGATAACTTGGCCTCAGTTGTCCTTAGCCCGGTTTATCAGATTTCAGTCAAACAACATAACCTCAGTGGCTTACATCAACCACCAGGGAGGAACTCGGAGTTCCTTAGCCATGAAGGAGGTAGCTCGGATTATTCAGTGGGCAAAAGCTCATAATTGTTGTCTATCTGCTATTCACATTCCAGGGGTGGACAACTGGGAAGCGGATTTCCTGAGCAGACAGACTTTTCATCCCGGGGAGTGGGAACTCGATCTGGAGGTGTTCTCCAACTTAACCCTCAAATGGGGGGTGCCTGAGTTGGATCTGATGGTGTCTTGGCAGAATGCCAAGCTTCCAAGGTACGGTTCAAGGTCAAGAGATCCACAGGCCGCTCTGATAGATGCTCTGGCGGTCTCTTGGGATTTCAGGCTAGCAAACCTGTTTCCTCCGTTTGCTCTTCTGCCGCTAGTCATTGCTCCTATCAAACAGGAGAGAGTGTCAGTGATTCTAACAGCCCCTGCATGGTCTCGCAGGATCTGGTATGCAGACCTAGTGTAGATGTCATCTCTCTAACCTTGGAGACTGCCTCTGAGGAAAGACCTTCTGATTCAGGGTCCCTTTCTTCATCCAAATCTCATTTCTCTGAAGTGGACTGCTTGGAGATTGAACGCTTAGTTCTGTCTAAGCATGGTTTTTCTGATGAGATGATGGTTTAGGCTTGTAATCCTGTTACAAGAAAGATTTACCATAAGATATGGCGTAAATATCTTTTCTTTCCTAAGATATGGTGAGTCCATGGAATCATCAATTACTGTTGGGAATATCACTCCTGACCAGCAGGAGGAGGCAAAAAGCACCACAGTTAAACTGTTAAAGGGACACTGAACCCAATTTTTTTTCTTTTGTGATTCAGATAGAGCATGCAATTTTAAGCAACTTTCTAATTTACTCCTGTTATCAATTTGTCTTCATTCTCTTATTATCTTTATTTGAAAAAGAAGTCATCTAAGCTATTTTTTGGTTCAGACCCTGGACAGCACTTTATTGGTCAGGTAAATTAATCCACCAATCAGCAAGAACAACCCAGGTTGTTAACTAAAAATGAGCCGGCATCTAAACTTATATTCTTGCTTTTCAAATAAAGATATCAAGAGAATTAAGAAAATTTGATAATAGGAGTAAATTAGAAAGTTGCTTAAAATTGCATGCTTTATCTGAATCACGAAAGAAAAAAACGTGGGTTCAGTGTCCCTTTTAAGTATCACTCCCTACCCACAAACCCCAGTCATTCTCTTTGCCTCTGTTAATGGAGGAGGTGAAGTTTTTGGTGTCTGAAAAATTTGATTTCTTTCGCTTCAAGCAAGATTTTATTATTTTCAAAGCCAGAGTAGGTTTGCTCTGATCTTTCCTGTGTTCTGGGTATAGCTGTAGTCCAAGTTGATCTCTTCAGTAGAGTAGCAGTGGCTTTAAAGCAGTTAGGAACTTGTGAGGTGGGCCTTGCTGCATTTTTCTAACATTGTTGCTGCTTTAATATAGAAAGCCAGAGTAGGTTTACTCTGATCATTCTTTTTTCTACAGGTCTCTGTGAGGGTTGGCTTCCTCTCGCGCCATGAGAGCTGTCCTCCTGCTGGATGGCTAGATGTAGGCAAGTGCCTTTTTTGTCTTTTCAGTTCTGGAGACTGGTACTGTACATTTTCTGCAATATTTATTGGGACTCAGTATATCCTTAGTAAGGATATCTTTATAGGCAGGATGCAGGCACCTTTAATGTATGTGAAAGAGAGACTTCTGGTTAACCCTTTATTAAATAACATTGAAGGGGTTAACTTGTTATTAGACGTTTTTTTTTTAATGGAAAATATCCTTGGGACAATTTTTGTTATACGTTTTTATCCCTCATACAATGATTAGTCAGTCACTAAGAGGCTGCTCCGGAATGGCTCTAATGGAACATGCGCCTTGTTGCGCAGTTTCTTTTAAGCAGATCATGCAATATTTTCTTCTCCATTTATGAAGAAGCTGGGGGGGGTTGTAAATTGTCACTACTGTTCTATTATTTTAATGGTTATGGCTGTGGAGCGCATTTTGCTGTGGGATTTTCTTCTCCATGCTTTTTCTTTAATGTGTAGGTGTCTCCGCCTCCCTTCTTCCTTTGCTGGATCAACACTATTTTTAGCCTACGGCTGAGTCCGATTATATGACCCGCTTCCGATACCCGTCTAAAAACAGAGAGGCAATGTTAACTTCTGTATCTGAGTATCAGAGCCTTAGTTAGGACTATCGCCAAGTGCTTTATGAAATAAATTCAAGAAATTTTATTTAAATTTTTTTAATTGACAGATTATTTGTTGTATATTAAATTAAGTGTTCGTGCAATAACTGTTGTCATAAGGGTGCAATGCTGCTATTTCCCCAGCAGTCGTCATGCTGCTTTGTAATCCTATCATATAGGATTGGTTATAGTTAACCTGCAGGGAAATCCTTAATATTTAAGGTTTAGTATATGGACAGGGGTCTGTTCCTGTCAATTATTGTTTTCATGCCCTGAGACATTTTTAATTGACAACACAATTATTTTGGTTGCATGTAACTTTTTGTTCTCTTGATAAGTGAGAATTTTAAGTTTAAAGAAATATTAATTTAAATTTTCTGAGCCTTATGTCTCTCAGAATGAGGCTGTTTAGGTATTGCCACAGCTTTCTCCTCAAATGTCCCAAGCCTCTTTGGCGTCACATACAGTGTCCTGCAGTTCCTCTACGCCTCCTGGAGGAGTTTATTTGCAAGCAGAATTCACTACCCAGGTATATTTTGTGGCATCTGAGGTATTATCTGACTTTCCTATGCAAAGGGAAAACGCAAGAGGAAAAATAGAGATTCAGACAGTAAGGTTTCTACTCCAATCTCTGCTACCCAAATGTTTCTGCTCTCATAAGTCTGATTTGGAAAATACGTTGGTAGTCACTGAGGGTGAAATCTCAGATTTGGACAGTATAATCCCTTCGTCTGATGCTGAAGTTGTAACCTTAAGATTTAAGTTTGAACACCTTTGTGTACTGTTAAAGGAGGTTTTGGCTATTTTGGACGACTCTGATATTCCTGTCGTTGTCAACCCTAAGAGATCAGTTAAATTGATTATTTAATGACCAAGAGAACTTCTGTTCCTATTGAGGAAGGATTGATGATCCTTTAAGCAAAATGCTGGAGGCTTTTTTTTATGTAGATGTATGTTCATCTAGGTCTCCAATGGCAACCTGCAGTGTGTATTGCCACTGTGTCTAGTGTGGCATCCTATTGGTTTGACGCCTTATCTGATTCTCTTCATGTAGAGACTCTCTTAGAGGAGATCCAAGACAGGATTTAGGCCCTTAAGCTAGCCAAATCATTTACTTCTGATGCTACCATGCAGAATTTTAAGCTGGGAGCCAAGATATCTGACTTTGCTGTGCTAGCTCGCAGGGCATTGTGGCTGAAATCTTGGTCAGCCTATGGTACCTTTACAGTGGAAAGGGTCTTTTCTTCCACAAGATAAGAAGAATAGAACTAAAGGACGTCAGAATCATTTTCGTTCCTTTTGTAACTTTAAAGGAAAATTTTCCTCTTCTTTTCCAAGCAGGAGCAGTCCAAGTCTTGCCTGGGTGTCCAATCGGTCTTGGAACAAGGGGAAGCAATCAAAGAAGCCTGCAACTGAGTCTAAATCAGCACAGGCATGGATACGAGTTGACCCAGATACCTGGGCTGTGGACATAGTATCTCAAGGTCTTTTCTCTCAGGGGCAGGTTTCTTCTCTCAAGGTTATCTGCAGTCCAGATAAGAAGAGAGGCGTTCTTGAAAGGTGTTCAGAATTTTCCTCCCTGGGAGTGATAGTTCCAGTTCCTGTAGAGGAACACGGCCTAGGATTCTATTCAAATCTGTTTGTGGTTCACAAAAAAGAGGGAACTTCCATACTTATATTATACCTATTATACCTGAAGTGTCTAAACAAGTTTCTCAGAGTACCGTCCTTCAAGATTGAAACTATCCGTTCCATTCTTCCTTTAGTGTAAGAGGGTCAGTTCATGACGACCATAGACCTGAAGGATGCTTGCTTTCATGTTCCTATTCAGGGATCATTGCAAATTTCTGAGATTCGTTTTTTAGGACAAACACTTTCAGTTTTTAGCTCTTCCATTTGGCCTTGCCACAGCTCCCAGAATTTTCTAACAAAGGTTCTGGGGGCGCTCTTGGCAGTGATCTGGTCTCGGGGGAATTGCAGTGGAGCCCTACCTGGACGACATATTGATTCAGGCGCCATCTTTTCATTAGGATAACTCTCACTCAGAGATCCAGTTGTCTTCTCTACGTTCCCACAGATGGAAAGTGAATCTGGAAAAGAGTTCCCTTGTTTCAGCTACAAGGGTTGTTTTCTTAGGGACCATAATGGATTCCCTAATATATTATATTATTATTCCATCAGCGGCTCAATATATGATACATCATTCCCTTTGCTCGATTCCATTTGAGAACTCTGCCGTTATGCATGCGCAGTTAATGGAACGGGGACCATTCAGATCTGTCTCAGAGGATAGATCTAGATCAGTTGACAAGAGACTCTCACCCGTGGTGGCTTTCTCAAGAATATTTGTCTCAGGGAACATACTTTGATACCTTCCTGGGTGTTTGTGACCACGGACGCCAGCCTGCTAGGTTGGGGAGCAGTCTGGGACTTGTTAAAGTGTCAGGGTTTAGGGTGCACTGTTTCCTTAATTAGAGATCAACCAATCATAACCTACTCACTCCCATAAAACACCTGATCACTAAGCACACCTTGCTTAGTATTTTGTTATTCTCCTCAGAGTAACACTGAGCCTCTCAGTTCTCTGTAAGTTTCTAAATTGAATCTTATCTCATCTACAACTGGAGTTATTTCTTTCAAGAACATTTTACTACGAATCTCCCAGTGTATTCCAGCCTGTTACAACTTCTTCAATATTGGAAATCTAAGTTTGGGCAAGTACTTACATTTATTCAAGACTGTCTGTTAATTGTGGACTTACGCTACCTGTACCATCTTATGCGCTCATATGTTATTTTAAACAAGCTTGAGGCTCCCATTAAGAATAACCGGTTATTGAAGTTCTAAACAGTTATAACTTATCTGTTCCGTTTCATTAACTTTATCTTGTTTTTCGGCTGCACCGGAGAATCGTGACGTCACACGCAGTCAGTTAGCCGGCTTCAGCGTGTCTCAACTCCTGCTGCACTCGCAGCGTACAGAACCCGGAAGTGTTTGTCACTACCTACCGCACTCACAGTTTGCAAGGTACAATACCTCGTTTGCATTATAACTTTATTTGCAGAATTTCTCCATTATGTGATTCTATCTAAATTACCTTGGATAAGACTTACTTGCTGTGTATTCAATTTCTTCATATTACGCATTCAATTATTAATTACTCCTTACTTATTCATTTGGAAAGTTTCACCTATTCCATAACCTCTTATATTTTACAAGCCTGTTTATTCCAAGATTTATTTTGATATTATTCCTAATATTGCAGATTATACTATAGTGTGTATTTTATGCAGGAAATCATTAATCTTAGATTAACTGCACATATATCTATATGGGTTTACCAAGTAATAGTATTCTCATTTGATACTGTGCTACAAACCTATATCACATTCATCCATACTAAGCAGGCTTGAATCTTACATAAAGGCACATGGACTCTAAACTCGGGAGGAGTCTGCTCTCCCCATAAACATCTTGGAGTTGAGAGCGATATTCAATGCTCTGATGGCTTGGCCTCAGCTGTCTTTAGCCCGGGTGATCAGGTTCCAGTCAGACAATCTAACCTCAGTGGCTTACATCAACCACCAGGGAGAAACTCGGAGTTCCTTAACCATGAAGGAGGTGGCTCGGATTATTCAGTGGGCGGAAGCCCACAATTGCTGTCTATCTGCGACCCACATTCCTGGAGTGGTCAACTGGGATTTTCTGAGCAGGCAGATTTTTCATCCCGGGGAGTGGAAACTCCATCTAGTGGTGTTCTCCAGCTTAACCCTCAGATGGGGGGTGTCGGAGCTGGATCTGATGGCGTCTCGGCAGAATGCTAAGCTTCCAAGGTACGGTTCAAGGTCAAGGGATCCACAAGCCGTTCTGATAGTTGCTCTGATGGTCTTTGGGACTTCAGGCTAGTTATTCCGTTTCCTTTGTTTTCTCTCCTTTCACGAGTCATTGCTCGTATCAAACGGGAGAGAGCGTCGGTTGTCCTAATAGCCCCTGTGTGGCTTCGCAGGATCTGGTATGCAGATCTAGTGGAGATGTCGTCTTTCCCATCTTGGAGGATGCCTCTGAGGAAGTACCTTCTGATTCAGGGTCCTTTCCTTCATCCAAATTTCGTTTCTCTGAAGATGACTGTTTGAAGATTGAACGCTTAGTTCTGTCTGAGAGTGTTTTTTTTTTCTGACTCATTCATTGAGACCATGATTCAGGCTCGCAAGCCTGTTACTAGAAAGAATTACCATAAGATATAGTGTAAATATCTTTATTGGTGTGAATCCAAGGGCTACTCTTGGAGTAGGGTCAGGATTCCTAGGATTTTGTCCTTTCTCCAGGGAGGTCTGGAGAAGGGTTTGTCAGTCAGTACCCTGAAGGGTCAGAGTTCTGCATTTTCTTTTTTGCTACTTGGCGTCTGGACGGGCCAGATGTGCAATCCTTTTGTCAGGCCTTGGTCAGAATCAGGCCTGTGTTTAAGTCTGTTGCTCCTCCTTGGAGTCTTAACCTTGTTCTTAAGGTTTTGCAGCAGGCTCGGTTTGAGCCTTTGCATTCCATAGATATAGTTGTTATCTTGGAAGGTTTCTTTTTGCTTTCTCTTCTGCTCTGAGAGTCTCGGACTCTCGGCTTTGCAGTGTGAGTTGCCTTATCTTATCTTTCATTCCAATAAGGCAGTTCTTGGTTCTAAGTTTTGTTTCCTTCCTAAGATTGTTTCGGATAGAAATATTAATCAGGAAATTGTTGTGCCTGTTCTATGTCCTAGCCTTCTTCTCATAAGGCTCGTTTATGGCACACCTTGGATGTGGTGCGTGTTTTTAAATTCTATTTGCTGGCGACTAAGGACTTTCGCCAGTCTTCTGCCTTGTTTGTTTGTTTCTCTGGGAAACGTAAGGGTCAGAAAGCTACTTCTCTTTCTTTCTGATTGAGAAGTATAATATGATTGGATTATAAGTCTGCTGGACAGCAGCCTCCTGAGAGAATTACAGCTCATTCTACGAGGACTGTTTCCTCTTCGTGGGCTTTCAAAATGAAGTTATTGTGGATCAGATTTGCAAGACTGCAACTTGGTCTTCCTTACATACTTTTTCAGAATTTAATTCTTATGCCTCGGCTGAGGCTTCTTTTGGGAGAAAGGTTCTTCAAGCGGTGGTGCCTTCTGTTTAGGTATACCTGTCTTGTCCCTCCCTAATCATCTGTGTCCTCTAGCTTAGGTATTGATTCCCAACAGTAATTGATGATGCCGTGGAAACACCAAATCTTAGAAAAGAAAACAAAATTTAGTCTTACCTGATAAATTTCTTTCTTTCCTGATATGGTGAGTCCACGGCCCCGTCCTTTATTTTAAGCCAGATATTTTTTACTAAACCTCAGGCACCTCTGCACCTTGTGTTACTCCTTTTTCTCCATTTACCTTTAGTCTAATGACTGGAGTTTGTGGGTAGGGAGTGATACTTAACAGTTTACCAGTGGTGCTCTTTGCCTCCTCTTGCTGGCCAGGAGTGATATTCCCAACAGTAATTGATGATGGACTCACCATATCCGGAAAGAAAGAAATTTATCAGGTAAGGATACATTTTGTTTTTTGGTGTGAATCCAAGGGCTACTCTTCGAGTAGGGTCAGGATTCCTAGGATTTTGTCCTTTCTCCAGGAGGGTCTGGAGAAGGGTTTGTCAGTCAGTACTCTAAAGGGTCCGATTTCTGCATTGTCTATTTTGTTGCACAGGCATCTGGCGAATGTGCCAGATGTACAATCTTTTTGTCAGGCCCTGGTCAGAATCAGGCCTGTGTTTAAACTTGTTGCTCCTTCTTGGAGCCTTAATCTTGTTCTTAAGGTTTTGCAACAGGCTCCGAGACTTCTTTTGGGAGAGAGGTTCTTTAAGTGGTGGTGCCTTCTGTTTATGTCTACCTGTCTTGTCCCTCCCTAGTTATCTGTGTCCTCTAGCTTGGGTATTGGTTCCCAACAGTAAATGAGGAAGTTGTGGACTCACCATATCTTAGGAAAGAAAACAAAATTTATGCCTGATAAATTTATTTATTTCCGGATATGGTGAGTCCACGACCCCTCCCTTTATTTTAAGACAGTTATTTTTTACTAAACCTCAGGCACCTCTACTCCTTTTTTCTCCATTTCCCTTCGGTCGAATGACTGGGGGTTGTGGGAAGGGGAGTGATACTTAACAGCTTGGCTGTGGTTCTCTTTGCCTCCTCCTGCTGGTCAGGAGTGATATTCCAAACAGTAAATGATGACGTCATGGACTCACCATATCTGGAAATAAATAAATTTATCAGGTAAGCATAAATTTTGTTTTTAATGTAAGGGGGTCTTTATAGCTCACATTTATTGTCCTTTATTACTCTGGCTTCCTCTTAAAGTCCCAGTATAATAATTTGCTGTAATTTATTTACTGTTGTATTTGTTCAAATCTGTACAGTAACATTGATTCAGTGGTTCCCACTATTACATTTTAGATCCTTTATAAGTTAGATTTGTACAGTAACATTAATTCAGTGGTTCCCACTATTATATTTTAGAGCCTTTGTAAGTTAGATGCACCAAGTACTTATTTATATCTGCATATTGCAAGTTTATTTTATTACTACTAGTTCAGCTTTGCAATTTTGTATGGATCTTTTTTTTATGCATTCAAACTAAACTAATGCTAATTTTTCCTCTAAAGGATTCTGTTCTCTGTTTGTTTCCATCGTACAAGGGAGTTCTACTCCAGGATTCAAGACTTTCTGCACCCTTCAACTTTTAGCAGTTAGGGCGGCTACGCCTCCTCCAAGACAGCTTATAATTTTGGTTTGATAATCTTTCTACAGTTATATTTCTGAATTTTGAATAGATCAGCCCAGCTAAGGAAAAAAAATAACCTCTATCTCATCAAGTTTGTCCTCTGGAAGTGAGATCATTTCTGATGGTCAGGAATCTAATCCTGATCAAGATATGGTATAAATTTTTGCTTGGCTAAAAATATAAGAAGAGTACCTCGGCCTCATTCCTTACTGTTGGGAAATACTGAACCTGGCCACCAGGAGAAGGCAAAGACACCCCAGCCAAAGGCTCAAATACCTCTCCCACTTCCCCCATCCCCAGTCATTCTTTGCCTTTCGTCACAGGAGGATGGCAGAGAAATGTCAGAAGATTTGGAGTAGTTCCTTAGGAAGGGTATCTGTCCTTCGATACGGGACTGGAGTTTTAAGTAGTCTTGTCAGCCTCTCAGTGAGAGCATTGACGAAATTTAGAGTCTGGAGATGCAGGGAGAGTCTTTCTGCGAACCCATCTAGACTGCCTGCTAACAGCTCCTAAGCACTCAGTGTTGACGAGTTTCACTGCCTGCTTGTTTTCTTACTCAATCATTTCCTTTATTTCACAGGTCCATGTGAGGGAGAGGACCTCTCAAACCTGGGAGCTGCCTTCCTGTCGGGCAGAATTTGAGCTAAGTGCTGACTTTTATTCTGGGGTTAATGGAAACTCAGAAAAGGTTGGGCACTTTATTTCACAGGCAGGATGGGACAATAACATAGCCTCATTGGTATGGGAACTTTATTTATTAGACATAGATTCTCGTATGTAACAGGAGATACTATGGACAGCATATTCGCAGGCACTGGGGCAAGAAATTTCCTTTGGTGGTTCACATCTCCCGATGGTTTCATAACTATTATACCGACCGGGAGATAACTTATTGGCACGCCCACGATGGGCGGTACTTCGGGAGGCGCTATTTGTGTTGCACGCCTTTTTCTAGTGTACTTCCTGTTAACGGAGGGTGAAGTGCTTCAGCTCCTTTTCCTATTACGCATTTTCTGGCATTTATGTGCGTATTTAGGACCGGAAACCGACTCTCGACAGCTGCTGTTAAGTTCCGTTTTCATTAGTGATGGAACGGCTCCTGCTCAGAGGGGGTTGTTTGCAACTAACAGGTAGGCACCTCAGCAAAGTACTGCTGAGGTGTAGAGGTGATCTGTTGGGGTTTTTTAGACTTCTGTCCTCTCTGCACTTAAAAAAAGGAGTAAAAATGTTACCGTTTAAAAATTAAAGTGACAGTAACATTTTTTATGTTTTGACTTTTTATTGAAAAACTTAAGCTTTCTATTCATAAATTGTCTTAATGTGAGTCAGAATGGACCAAGAGGCTCTGCAAAATGCCACTTGTTCTTTGTGTTTTGATGCCAATGTGGAACCACCAATTCCTTTCTGTTCCTCATGTATTGAGAGGACTTTAAACTATAGGGATAGACTTTTTTCTGAACCAACATTTTCCAAGGAGGATGCTGTTCAGGAATCTAATGACAATGTTCAATTTATGCCGCAGCTTTCTCCTCAAGCGATCCAAATTTTACCGCCCTCACATACAGTGCCCTGCAATTCCTCTAACGTCTTCTGGAGTTACTTTACAAGACATTGCTTCTCTCATGTCTTCTGCAGTTTCTGATGCGTTGTCTGATTTTCCAATGTTGCAGGGAAAGCGTAAGAGGAAAATCAGACATTCAGTAAGCAAGGTTTCTGACGCAGTTGTTGCTTTTTCGAATGCCCCCTTCCAGAAGCCTGAGGAGGAGGTTACCTTAGTAGCATCTGAAGGTGAAATTTTAGATTCTGACAGTGTAATTCATCTTGCTGATACTGAAGTTGTATCTTTCAGGTTTAAGCTAGAACACCTCCGTCTGTTACTCAGGGAGGTTTTAGCTACTTTGGACGACAGCGACACCATGGTCGTAGTCAATCCTAAGAAATCCAGTAAGCTAAACAAATATTTTGATGTACCTTCCTCGTGGAGGTTTTTCCTGTGCCAGATAGAGCTACTGAGATCATTGCTAAGGAATGGGAGAGACCAGGTATCCTTTTTTCCCCATTTCCTATATTTAAAAAGATGTTTCCCATAGCGGACTCTATCAGGGAGTCTTGGCAAACAGTACCCAAGGTGGAAGGGGCAGTTTCCACTCTGGCTAAGAGAACTACTATACCCATAGAGGATAGTTGTGCCTTTAAGGATCCTATGGATAAAAAATTAGAGGGGTTACTGTAAGGCAGCTAACAATTCTTCAGGTGGTTAGTAAATAATGAATTAGTTTGGATCACAACTGCAGAAATTAGAAGAGAGAAAATACAGTTTTTCCAAAATGTTGATGACTATTAGGTTACAGGAGAGGATAGAATAC
The DNA here is from genome assembly GCF_027579735.1 of Bombina bombina. NCBI lineage: Eukaryota > Metazoa > Chordata > Amphibia > Anura > Bombinatoridae > Bombina > Bombina bombina. The sequence continues at coordinate 201,685,081 of NC_069499.1, forward strand.
TCCTGTTTATCAGGTATTAACCTTCAAGTAGATGAAAAGATATAGGTATTGTCTTTTTTGAGACTACAGTTCAAAGAAGTAGCCTGATATTGCAATGATTTATGACAAAGTTGTAATAATAAGGTAAGCAGTTAAACAGTCCCTTAAACTCTCACACTTGCTTGATATTGGTAAACCCTTCTGTTAGAAAGTCTCTACAAAAACTCTTGTGTACCTTTTTAGAAGCTTCCAACAGTCTGTTCCTGCTGATAACTTGGCGTGCTGCCTGGAAGGGGAGAGCCGCACCCAACAGCTGCAGAGTCTCACTCAGTATGTGCGGTCCGGAGTGAGTCTGACGTCACTGTGGAGGTGTGTGATTTTTATCCAATCAGGATCGCAGGATTGCTGACAGGCAAGTGGAGAAGGGAGAGCCGCAAATGCTCTCTAGGTTGTTTGAGTTATCCTCGTTTTATAAAGTGTTGCGGTAATAACGGGAAAGGAACACAAGCTTGGTTCAGTTCAGTAGGGGTATCCGGTTCTTTGCCTTGTTCGTGTTTGGAACAGCCAGCTGTATTTAAACATATGTCCACTTGAAATTAAAGGGGAACGATAGGAACGTTCAGTTACAGATGCAGTGTGCAACAGCAGACTTTGCACAAGGTATTCTCCAATGGTAGTTTCTTTTAGAATAAAGATACAGCGTATGAGCTGTGTAGTCAAAAGCTAATTGAGCTGTGTCAGCTATAGCGTTCAGAATCTTAGCTACACTGATTAGAACTATTAGCAAGGAGCCATAGGCATGATGGGAGTTTATAGGGCTCCCTTAAAGGGACAGTAATCCAGTGAATATATATGACAGATCCCCCCGTCAAAGGGGCTGCACCGCAGCCAAAGGAGCAGGTCTATCAGGGTGAAGCTGATGGAAACGGGAAACTAAACGGGAAGCATTAATATGAGATGAAGGTTCCCATGTATCATCCTCAGGCGAAAAACCCTTCCATCTTACCAAATACTGTAAGGAACCCTTATTCCAACGGGAATCCAATATGGCTTTAACTTCGTAAATATCGTCATCGTCGAAGAGTGGTGTTGGTACGTTGTCAGAAGCTTGTTGTCTGGTCGGATAGTAGGGTTTTAGGAGAGAAACATGGAATGTTGAATGGATGCGATATGAAGTAGGAAGATCCAATTTGACAGCGTTTTCATTAATAACAGCAATTACTAAGAAGGGTCCAATAAACAATTGGGAAAACTTTTTGGAGGGTGTTTTTAGTTTAAGATACTTAGTTGATAACCAAACCTTATCTCCTACTTTATATTTAGGAGGACTCCTTCTCTTGATGTCATAATAATGTTTTTGTTTATCCTGAGCTGCCTTGATGTTGTCTCGTAGATGTGAAAAGGTGTCCGAAAGTGTATTAACGGAGTCATTAACAAGCGGAGAAATGGAAGATGGTTGCGTATGTAAATGGAACACTGGGTGGAAACCATAGTTAGCGAAAAATGGTGAACATTTAATAGAAGCATTCTGTAGATTATTGTAGGCAAACTCTGCAGTATATAGATTATCCGACCATTGATCTTGGTGGTAAGAACAATAACAGCGGATATACTGTTCTAACCACTGGTTGACTCTCTCCGTTTGGCCGTTAGTCTGCGGATGGTAGGCAGTGCTGCAGCGATGATCAATTTTGAGGATGTTACAGAGTTCCTTCCAGAATTTAGAGGTGAACTGGGTTCCACGATCTGTAATGACAACTTTAGGTATGCCATGTAACCTGACAACCTCTTTCATAAAGAGATAGGCAGTCTGTGAAGCAGTAGGAAATTTCTTGTAAGGAATAAAATGTGCCATCTTTGTGAGACGATCTACTACTACTAATATGGTATTGTAGTTGGATGATGATGGTAAATCAACAATAAAATCCATCCCCACAGATTCCCAAGGTCGGTCAGGTATAGGAAGTGGTTTTAAAAAACCGAAAGGACGTGATTTTTGTGGTTTCGAAGTCACACATACATGACATGAATTTACAAAATCCTTAACAGACGAGGACATCTTAGGCCACCAGTAGTTTCTACCAATCAATTCTGTAGTTCTATCAATACCGGGATGGCCGGCTAGTGGTGAATCATGATGTGTTGCAGTCAAATCTCTCCTGAGGTTAGGTGGTATGTAAATCCTGTCTTCATGATAGTATAGACCATCTTTGCCTTTATGCAGGATATCCAATGGAATGGAGCTATCAACTTGTTGTGATGAGTAGATAACGTCAGAAGTTGGTTTAGTGAGACCCAAGAAATGTTTTGGGGATAATATTGCTTGCGGTGGAATGTCATCAGAGGGAGGAATTGGAGATCTTGAGAGAGCATCAGCCTTCCCATTCTTTGAACCAGGACGGTAAGTGATATGGAAGTTGAATCTAGTGAAGTATAAACTCCATCTGAGTTGACGAGCAGAGAGAGTTTTACTTGACTGTAGATATTCTAAATTGCGGTGGTCAGTATATATGACTATAGGAATAGTCGTTCCTTCTAATAGATGGCGCCAGTGTTCCAATGATTTCCTAATGACGAGAAGCTCTTTCTCTCCTATGGAGTAGTTCCTTTCTGCTGATGACATTAATTTTGAAAAAAACGCTACTGGATGAATAGGATCTGTAGGAGAAGTTTGTTGAGATAGTATGGCCCCAATAGCATAATTGGATGCATCAACTTCTAATATGCAAGGTAAGTCAGGATTAGGGAAATGCAAAATAGGTGCAGAAGAAAATGAACTCTTGAGTGAATCAAATGAGACTTGTGCTTGGTCATTCCATTGGAAAGATGACTGGCTACCGGTGAGTGAAGAGAGGGGTTTAACTATCTGTGAGAATCCTTTAATAAATTTCCGGTAAAAATTGGCGAAACCAAGGAACCGTTGGACCTCCTTTTTTGAGGTAGGAGTCGGCCAATTTAGAATAGCATCAACTTTGTTATCTTCCATCCTAAGTCCAGATGGAGTGATTTGGTAACCCAAGAAGGAAAGTTCAGTCACATTAAAGAGACATTTTTCTGGTTTAGCAAAAAGATGATGTATACGTAACCTATCCAGAACCCAACGTACATGCTTCACATGCTCCTGTATATCCCGTGAGTAAATAAGGATGTCATCCAAATAAACCACCAAGCACACGTCCAACAAGTCCCTGAAGATGTCATTAATGAACCGTTGGAACGTGGCTGGGGCATTGCAAAGGCCAAAAGGCATCACGAGATACTCGAAAAGACCGTAGCGTGTCCGGAGTGAGTCTGACGTCACTGTGGAGGTGTGTGATTTTTATCCAATCAGGATTGCAGGATTGCTGACAGGCAAGTGGAGAAGGGAGAGCCGCAAATGCTCTCTAGGTTGTTTGAGTTATCCTCGTTTTATAAAGTGTTGCGGTAATAACGGGAAAGGAACACAAGCTTGGTTCAGTTCAGTAGGGGTATCCGGTTCTTTGCCTTGTTCGTGTTTGGAACAGCCAGCTGTATTTAAACATATGTCCACTTGAAATTAAAGGGGAACGATAGGAACGTTCAGTTACAGATGCAGTGTGCAACAGCAGACTTTGCACAAGGTATTCTCCAATGGTAGTTTCTTTTAGAATAAAGATACAGCGTATGAGCTGTGTAGTCAAAAGCTAATTGAGCTGTGTCAGCTATAGCGTTCAGAATCTTAGCTACACTGATTAGAACTATTAGCAAGGAGCCATAGGCATGATGGGAGTTTATAGGGCTCCCTTAAAGGGACAGTAATCCAGTGAATATATATGACAGTTACTCAAGAAGATGTATGTACACCAGGGGTTACAATGGCAACCTGCTGTGTGCATTGCTACCATCACTAGCACGGCGGCATATTGGTTTGATGCGTTGTCTGATGCTATTAGGACAGATACTCCCATTGATGAGATTCAGGATAGGATAAAAGCTCTTAAAGTAGCTAATTCCTCTATTATTGATGCTTCCCTACAGGTTATCAAACTAGGAGCAAAAATATCAGGTTTTGCTATTCTAGCCCGCAGAACCTTATGGTTAAAACTTTGGTCTGCGGATGTGTCATCTAAGTCTAAACTTTTGGCGATTCCTTACAAGGTAAAGACCTTGTTTGGACTGGGATTAACAGAAATAATCTCTGATATTACGGGAGGAAAGGGTCATCTTCTCCCTCAGGATAAGAGAAACAAGCAAAAGAGACGTAATTTTCGTTCCTTTCGAAATTTCAAGGCAAATTCTTCTGCTTCCTCTTCCAAGCAAGATCAGTATAAACCTTCCTGGAGACCCAAACAGTCTTGGAATAAGGGAAAACAATCCAAGAAGCCTGTTATTGAATCAAAGACAGCATGAAGGGCCTGCCTCCAATCTGGGACCGGATCTTGTAGGGGGCAGACTTTCCTTTTTCGCTCAGTTTTGAATTTGAGATGTTCAGGATTCCTGGGCAGTGGACATAGTGTCCCAGGGATTCAAACTAGAGTTAAAAAGTTGTCCTCCCAGAGGCAGGTTTCTGCTTTCCAGATTATCTGTAGACCATACAAAAAGAGAGGCGTTCTTACACTGTGTAAGAGACCTCCTTGACCTGAGAGTGATAGTTCCTGTTCCGATGCAGGAACGGGGTCTGGAATTTTTTTTTGAATCTCAAGAGTCTAAACAAATATCTCAGAGTACCGTCCTTCGAGATGGAAACTATTTGTTCCATTCTTCCTTTGGTCCAAGAGAGTCAATTTATGACAACGGTGGATTAAAAGGACGTGTACCTGCATGTTCCCATCCACAGGGATCATCACAGGTTTCTAAGGTTTGCCTTTCTAGACAAACACTTCCAACTCGTGGCTCTTCCTTTCAGCCTTGCCACAGCTCCCAGAATTTTCTCAAAGGTTCTGGTATCTCTGTTGGCGGTGCTTCGATTACGGGGCATTGCAGTGGCGCCCTATCTGGACAACATCCTGGTCCAGGCGCCATCCTTTCAAAGGTCCCACACGGAAATGTTATCTTTCCTGCGATCTCATGGATGGAAGATAAATTTGGAAAAGAGCTCCTTAACTCCAAATACATAGGTAACTTTCTTGGGAACCATAATAGATTCCCTATCAATGAAGATTTTCTGACAGAAGTCAGGAAATCAAAGATGTTCGATTCTTGCCTAGCTCTTCAGTCCGCTCCTCGGCCATCAGTGGCTCAGTTCATGGAGGTAATCGGGCTGATGGTGGCGGCAATGGACATCATCCCGTTCGCTCGTTTCCACCTCAGACCTCTGCAGTTAAACGTGCTCAGTCAGTGGAACAGAGATTATGAGGATGTGTCTCCACGAATACTACTAGAGCAGGAGACAAGGGATTCTCTTCTTTGGTGGCTGTCTCAGGATCATCTCTTCCAGGGAACCTGCTTTCACAGACCCTCTTGGGTGATTTGTGACAAAATACTCCAGGATGGATGGGGAGCAGTCTGGGGCTCCCTAAAGGCTCAGGGAGTTTGGATTCAGAGTCTGTTCTGCCTATAAACATTCTGGAGCTGAGAGCAATCTTCAATGCTCTTCTGGCCTAGCCCCAGTTAGCCTCGGTCCAGTTTATCAGGTTCCAGTCGGACAACATAACTTCAGTGGCTTACATCAATCATCAGGGAGGAACGAGGAGTTCCTTAGCGATGACAGAGGTAACCAAAATAATTCAGTGGGCAGAAACCTACTCTTGCTGTCTGTCGGCGATCCACATCCCAGGGGTGAACAACTGGGAGGCGGACTTCCTGAGCAGGCAGACCTTTCATCCGGGGGAGTGGGAACTCTATCCGGAAGTGGTTTCCAGCCTGATTCTCAAATGGGGTCAGCCGGAATTGGATCTCATGGCATCTCGACAGAATGCCAAGCTTCCGAGGTACGGATTGAGGTCCAAGGACCCTCAGGCGGTACTGATAAGATGCCCTGGCGGTACCTTTGACCTTCAGTCTAGCATACCTATTTCCTCTGTTTGCTCTTCTTCCTCGGTCATTGCTCGAATCAAGCAGAAGAGGGCGTCGGTGATCCTCATTGCACTGGCTTGGCCTCGCAGGATTTGGTATGCAGATCTGGTGGACATGTCGTCTCTTCCATCTTGGAGACTTCCGTTGAGGAAGGACCTTCTAATTCAAGGGCCCTTCCTTCATCCAAATCTAGTTTCTCTGAAGCTGACTGCTTGGAGATTGAATACTTTATTTTATCCAAGCGGGGCTTTTCAGAATCGGTCATAGAGACCATGATTCAGGCTCGTAAACCTGTAACTAGAAAGATTTACTACAAGATATGGCATAAATATCTCTATTGGTGTGAATCCAAGGGCTACTCTCGGAGTAGAGTTAGGATTCCTAGAATTTTGTCATTTCTCCAAGAGGGTTTGGAGAAAGGATTATCGACATGTTCCCTAAAGGGTCAAATATCTGCCTTGTCTATTTTGTTACATAAGCATCTGGCGGATGTACCAGACGTGCAATCTTTTTGTCAGGCCTTAGTCAGGATCAGGCCTGTGTTCAAACCAATTACTCCTCCATGGAGTCTTAATTTAGTTCTTAAAGTTCTTCAAGGGGCTCCGTTTGAGCCGATGCATTCCGTAGATATTAGGTTGTTATCTTGGAAAGTTTTGTTTCTTGTTCCTATTTTCATCTGCTTGTAGAGTGTCAGAGCTCTCGGCATTGCAGTATGAGTCTCCTTACCTTATTTTACATTCGGATAAGGTACGAACACAATTAGGGTTTCTTCCTAAAGTAGTTTCTGACCGGAACATTAATCAGGAGATTGTTGTTCCTTCCTTGTGTCCTAATCCTTCTTCTCAGAAGGACCGGCTTTTGCACAAATAAGATGTGGTACGTGCGCTAAAATTCTACCGACAGATGACTAAGGATTTTCATCAGTCTTCTGCCTTATTTGTGCTTTTCTCGGGAAAACGTAAGGGACAGAAAGCCACAACTACTTCTCTTTCTTTTTGGCTGAAGAGTATCATACGTTTTGCCTATGAGACTGCTGGACAGCAGCCTCCAGGGAGAATTACGGCTCATTCCACGAGGGCTGTTGCTTCCTCATGGTCTGTGGAACAGATTGTCAAGGCTGCAACTTTGTCCTCTCTTCACACTTTTTCAAAGTTTTATAAATTTGATACTTTTTCCTCGGCTGAGGCCGCTTTTGGGAGAAAGGTTCTTCAAGCAGTGGTGCCTTCCGTTTAGGTTCCCTGTCTTGTCCCTCCCTTATCATCTGTGTACTCTAGCTTGGGTATTGATTCCCAGTAGTAATTAGTTGATCCGTGGACTCATTGTGTCATTAAAAAGAAAAGAAAATGTATGCTTACCTGATAAATGTATTTCTTTTTTCACACGATGAGTCCATGGCCCGCCCTGTTCTTTATAGACAGGTTGTTGGTTTGTTATAAACTTCAGACACCTCTGCACCTTGTTACTTCCTTTCTCTCCTTTACTTCGGTCGAATGACTGACGTAGGAGGGAAGGGGGGTGATATTTAACAGCTTTGCTCTGGTGCTTTTTGACGCCTCCTGCTGGGCAGGAGTGATATTCCCAGTAGTAATTAGATGATCCGTGGACTCATTGTGTCTAAAAAGAAATACATTTATCAGGTAAGCATACATTTTCTTTTTCTCTTGTTAAGTGTATCCAGTCCACGGATCATCCATTACTTATGGAATATATTCTCCTTCCCAACAGGAAGCTGCAAGAGTCCACCCACAGCAAAGCTGCTATATAGCTCCTCCCCTAACTGCCATATTCAGTCATTCTCTTGCAAGCCTCAACATAGATAGGAGGTTGTGAGAGTCTGTGGTGCTTTCTACTTAGTTTATTCTTCAATCAAAAGTTTGTTATTTTTAAATGGCACCGGAGTGTGCTGTTTATCTCAGGCAGTATTTGGAAGAAGAATCTGCCTGCGTTTTTCTATGATCTTAGCAGACGTAACTAAGGTCCATTTGCTGTTCTCACACATTCTGAGGAGTGAGGTACTTCAGAGGGGGAATGGCGTGCAGGTTTTCCTGCAGATAAGGTATGTGCAGTAAAATATTTTTCTAGGAATGGAATTGACTAAGAAAATACTGCTGATACCGAAGTAATGTAAGTAAAGCCTTAAATGCAGCGATAGCGACTGGTATCAGGCTTATTAATAGAGATACATACTCTTATAAAAATGTGTTTTAAAACGTTTGCTGGCATGTTTAATCGTTTTTTAACGTACATTGGTGATAACACTGTAATGTTGGTATAGCCTTAAATGCAGTAAAAGCGACTGGTATCAGGCTTATTAATAGAGATACATACTCTTGTAAAAATGTGTTTTAAAACGTTTGCTGGCATGTTTAATCGTTTTTTAACATATGTTTGGTGATAAAACTTATTGGGGCCTAAGTTTTTTCCACATGGCTGGCTTAAATTTTGCATAGAAACAGTTAACTGAAGCTTCCCACTGTTGGCTGTGGCAGTTTGTTGTGTCTGTTTTTAAAAACGTCTATGTCGTTTTTTTGGGGTTTTTTTATCTGTTTTTTGCATTAAGGGGTTAATCATCCATTTGCAAGTGGGTGCAATGCTCTGTTACCTTATTACATGTACTGTAAAAATTTCGTTTGTTTTACTGCCTTTTTTTTTTTTCACTGTTTTTCAAATTTTGACAAAATTTGTTTCTCTTAAGGGCACAGTAACGTTTTATATATTTGCTTGTTAACTTGATTTAAAGTGTTTTCCAAGCTTACTAGTCTCATTATTAGTCTGTTCTAACATGTCTAACATAGAGGAAGCTCTGTGTTCATTATGTTTTAAAGCCATGGTGGAACCCCATCTTAGAATGTGTACCAGATGTACTGATTTCATGTTAAACAATAAAGATCATTTTTTGTCTTTAAAAACATCACCAGAGGATTCTGTCGTGGGGGTAGTTATGCCGACTAACTCTCCCCACGTGTCAGACCTTTTGACTCCCGCTTTAGGGACTCACGCTCAAATGGCGCCAAGTACATCAAGGGCACCCATAGCGTTTCTTTTACCAGGGGATTCTGTCGAGGGGAAAGTTATGCCGACTAACTCTCCCCACGTTTCAGACCCTTCGACTCCCGCTTCAGGGACTCACGCTCAAATGGCGCCAAGTACATCAAGGGCGCCCATAGCGTTTATTTTACAAGACATGGCAAAGGTGGTGAATAATATTCTGGCAGCAGTATTAGTCAGACTACCTGAAATTAAAGGAAAGCAGTTAGCTCTGGGGGTAGATACAGAGCATACAGACGCTTTAAGAACCATGTATGATACTACCTCACAATATGCTTAGTCTGTGGGTGATTTTTTTTGACTCAGGGAAGATGATTTAACCTGATTCTGATATTTCTACATTTAAAATTTATGCTTGAGAACCTCCACTTGTTGCTCAGGGAGGCTTTGGCTGCTCTGAATGAATGTGTACAATCGCAGGGCCAGAGAAATTGTGTAGACTGGATAAATAATATGCAGTTCCGGTGTGTACTGATGTTTTTCCAATACCTAAAGAGGTTTACTAAAATTTTTTTTTAATAAGGAATGGGATAGACCAGGTGTGCCGTTCTCTTCCCCTCCTATTTTTTAGAAGAATGTTTTCTAATAGTTACCACCACACGGGACTTCTGGCAGACAGTTCCTAAGGTGGAGAGAAGAGTTTCTACTCTAGCTAAGCGTACCACTACCTCTGACAAGGACAGTTGTGCTTTTTAGATCCAATGGATAAAAAATGTTTATTCAACAGGGTTTTATCCTGCAGCCCCTTGCATACATTGCTTCTGTCACTGCTGCTGCGGCGTTCTGGGTTGAGTCTCTTGATGAGGCTTTACAGTTAAGCGACTCCATTGGATGAATATATTTGACAAGCTTATGCTAGCCAATTCCTTTTTTTTCTGATGCCTTTGTTCATTTGACTAGACTAACGGCTAAGAATTCTGTTTTTTTACTATACTGGCGCACAGAGCGCTATGGCTTATATCATGGTCAGCTGTCGTGACTTTAATAAATAAGCTACTTAACTTCCCTTCAAGGGGCAGACCCTATTCGGGCCTGGTTTGAAGGAGATTATTGCTTATATCACTGGAGGAAAAGGTCATGCCCTTCCTCAGGATAGGTCCAAATCAAGGGCCAAAAAAAAAAAAAAAAGTCTCATTTTCGTGCCTTTTAAAAACTTCAGGGCAGGTGTGGCATCCTCTTCCTCTAAGGCAAAACAAGAGGGAATTTTTGCTCAGTCCAAGGCGGACTGGAGACAATCAGACCTGGAACAAAGATAAGCAGGCCAAGGAGCCTGCTGCTGCCTCTAAGACAGCATGTAGAACGGCTCCCTATCCGGTAACGGATCCTATAGGGGGCAGACTTTCATTCTTCGCCCAGGCGTGGGCAAGAGATGCCCAGGATCCCTAGGCATTGGAATTTATATCCCAGAGATATCTTCTGGATTTCAAAGATTCCCCCCCAAAAAAAGGGGAGATTTCGCCTTTCACAATTATCTGCAAACCAGATAAAGAAGGAGGCATTCTTACATTGTGTACGAGATCCATCCAGTTCCAAGAGAGGAACAGGGACAGAGTTTTTACTCAAATCTGTTTGTGGTTCCCAAGGAGAGGGAACCTTCAGACCTATTTTGGATCTAAAGATCTTAAACAAATTCCTCAGAATTCCGTCATTTAAGATGGAAACTATTCGTACCATCTTAACTATGATCCAGGAGAGTCAATAGAGGACTACAATGGATTTGAAGGATGCTTATCCTCACATTGTGATGCATAAAGATCACCATCGTTTTTCAGGTTTGCCTTTCTAGACAGGCATTACCAGTTTGTAGCTCTTTCCTTTGGGATATCTACAGCCCCAAGAATCTTTATGGAGGTTCTGGGGTCGCTTTGGCGGTCCTTAGACCGCGGGGCATAGAAGTGGCCCCTTATTTAGACGACATCCTGATACAGGCGTCAAACATCCAAATTGCCCAGTCTCATACGGACGTAGTACTGGCATTTCTGAGATCACATGGGTGGAAAGTGAACAAGGAAAGAGTTCTCTATCCCCAATCTCAAGGGTTTCCCTCCTAGGGACTCTGATAGATTCTGTAGAAATGAAAATTTACCTGACGGAGTCCAGGTTGTCAAAAGTTTCTAAATTTCTGCCGTGTTTTTTCATCCCATCCGCGCCCTTCGGTGGCTCAGTACATGAATGAAATCGGCTTAATTGTAGCGGCAAGGGACATAGTACCGTTTGCACGTCTACATTTCAGACCGCTGCAACTATGCATGCTCAGTCAGAGGAACGGGGATTACACAGATTTGTCCCCCTGTTAAACCTGGACCAAGAGACCAGAGATTCTCTTCTCTGGTGAATATGTCGGGTCCATCTGTCCAAGGGTATGACCTTCCGCAGGTCAGATGGGACAATTGTTACAATAGATGCCAGCCTTTTAGGTTGGGATGCAGTCTGGAACTCCCTGAAGGCTCAGGGATAGTGGACTTAGGAGGAGACCCTCCTTCTAATAAATATTCTGGAACTGGGAGTGATATTCCATGCTCTTCAGACTTGGCCTCAGTTAGCAACTCTGAGGTACATCATACTCAGTCGGACAATATACACGACTGTGGCTTACATCAGCCATCAAGGGGGAACAGAAGTTCCCTAGCGATGTTAGAAGTCTTACAATAATTCACTGGACAGAGACTCACTCTTGTCTATCAGCTATCCATATCCCAGGTGTTGAGAACTGGGAGGTGGATTTTCTAAGTCGTCAGACTTTTCTTCCGGGGGAGTGGGATTTCCTCCGGAGGTCAAGACCAAGCAGGAGAGGGCTTTGGGGTTTTTGACAGCGCCTGCGTAGCCACGCAGGACCTGGTATGCAGATCTGGTGGACATGTCATCCTTTCCATCACGGTCTCTGCTTCTGAGACAGGTCCCTCTACCTCAGGGTCCTTTCAACCATCTAAATAGAATCAATCTGAGATGGACTGCCTGGAGACTGAACGCTTGATGTTATCAAAGCATGGCTTCTCCGAGTCAGTCATTGATACCTTAATACAGACATGAAAGCCTGTCTCTAGGAAAATTGAACATAGATATGGTGTAAATATCTGATTGTTATGAATCCAAGGGTTACTCATGGAGTAAAGTCTGGATTCCCAGGATATTATCTTTTCTCCAAGATGTTTTTGAGAAAAGGGTTGTCAGCTAATTCCTTAAAAGGGGACAGATTTTTACTCTGTCTATTTTTTTGCACAAGCGTCTGGCAGGTATTCTAGACGTTCAGGCATTTGGTCAGGCTTTGGTTAGATCCAAGCCTGTGTTTAAAACTGTTGCTCCGCCATGGAGCTTAAACCTGATTCTTAAGGTTCTTCAAGAAGTTCCGTTTGAACCTTTTTTTGTTCCATAGATATCAATCTTTATCTTGGAAAGTTCCTTTTGGGTAGCTAATTCCTCGACTCGTAGAGTCTCCAAGTTATCTGTGTTACAATGTGATTCTCCTTATCTGGTCCTTCGTACGGATAAGGTAGTCCTGCGTACCAACCTGGTTTTTTTCCTAAGGTGGTATCTAACAAGTACATCACTCAAGAGATAGTTGTTCCATGCTTGTATCCTAATCCTTCCTCAAAGAAGGAACGTCTATTACACAATATTGGACGTGATTTGTGCTTTAAAGTTTTACTTACAAGCTACTACAGTTTTCATCAAACGTTCACCTTGTTTGTTGTCTATTCTGGACAGAGGAAAGGTCAAAAGACTTCAGCAGCCTCTCTGTCTTTTTGGTTAAAAAGCATAATTCATTTAGCTTATGAGACTGCTGGACAGCAGCCTCCTGAAGGGATTACAGCTCATTCTACTAGAGCTGTGGTTTTCACTTGGGCCTTTTTTTAATGTGGCTTCTGTTGAACAGATTTACAAGACGGAGTCTTGGTCTGCGCTTCATACTTTTCAAATTTAACAAATTTGATACCTTGCTTCTTCGGAGGCTATTTTTGGGAGAAAGGGTTTTTTACAGGCAGTGGTAACTTCCGTTTAAGTACCTGCCTTGTCCCTCCCATCATCCGTGTACTTTAGCTTTGGTATTGGTATTCCATAAGTAATGGATGATCCGTGGACTGGATACACTTAACAAGAGAAAACATAATTTATGCTTACCTGATAAATTTATTTCTCTTGTAGTGTATCCAGTCCACGGCCCTTTTTTTTCTACAATTTTTTTACCAGTAACATGTCTGGTTTGTTTGCCTTTTCTTATGACATTCCTTATCTTATTTTCTTTTAAGATACAGTTGTTAGTTTCCTGGTTAAAGCATTCATTAAAGAGACAGTCTAGTCAAAATTAAACTTTCATGATTCTGATAGGGCATGTCATTTTAAACTACTTTCCAATTTACTTTTATCATCAAATTTGTTTTTGTTTTTCTCTTGGTATTCTTAGTTGAACGCTAAACCTAGGTAGGCTCATATACTAATATCTAAGCCCTTGAAGGCTGCCTCTTACCTGAATGCATTTGGCAGTTTTTCACAGCTAGAGGACATTAGTTTGTGTGCCACATAGATAACATTGTTCTCACGCTCGTGGAGTTACTTATGAGAGGGCACTAATTGACTAAAATGCAAGTCTGTCAAAAGAGCTGAAATAAGGGGGTAGTCCGCAGTGGTTTAGATACAATGTAATCACAGAGGTAAAAAGTATAATAATATAACGTGCTGGTTATGCAAAACTGGGGAATGGGTAATAAAGGGGTTATCTATCTTTTTAAACAATACAAATTCTGGAGTAGACTGTCCCTTTTAAATATGGCTTCTTGGAAGCAGAACATTTCTTCCAGAGTTGTTACAGTCCAAATAGGAAGACTGGACATCAATCTAGGACTGTATAACCAGATCTGCATGATCAAGCTGGAGCAATCAGATTACTGATTAGCAATAGAACTTGATATTTAATATGTCTCTATGTAGTAAACAAAGTAATAAAGGCAAAGCTATATGTAAGAAGAGACCTTGAGATAAAAATGTGAAATACGACATATTCACCAACAGGTAGAAAACCCCCTTAAAGGAGAAACCCTTCCCCAGATGAAGAAATTGTAAACTGAAGTGATCTGTCTCACAAAACTTTACTTATGGGCCGAAAAATGCAAAGAGAGCACAGTACACAAGTCAAATTCAAGTGAGGTTCCCCTTCAAAAATCAAAATATGACACAGCAGTGCCATTATCTGACTTTAAAAACAGACACAAGTGTCTCATCTTATAAAAGACTAAGTCTGCGAACAAAGAAGATTGCATGAAATGCGAACATAATTATTGGTAACTTTGCCTCCTGAGTAAATCGACTCCTTGCGCTGTTTCTCAACTCCAAGACTGCACTCTAACTCAAGAGATTGGCATCAGTAAAAATTATAGTCCAATACAGTTAAATGAAGAACACCCTAGAAGACGGGAGTGGAGGATTAAATCACTAGAGCAGACACGGTTTTATGGTCGAGTTCAAAAGGACTACTAAGAAAATAGAATGAGATCACTGCACTAAGGAATATTAAGCCAAATAGATAAGGCTGATATAGCGCATACAAAGGGAAAATATAACTGGCAAAACCATTCACCTAAAACTTCCAAACATAGAGTGAATCATGGAAGAATGAGCAAGCTGTTTAAACTTTCATCTGCATAGACCCATAAGAGAAAGTCGCAGGTATGGTCTACAAAGGCTCTCAGAAATGTAAACTCATAAGTTTCTGAAAATTTGATTTTTCTACTATGCCTGTGAAAAAAAATAGCATAAACTGTATATACAGCTAAAGGGATGTTATAATAGACAAATGAGTTCAGAGAACCTATGCAAAAAGTTTGGGAACAATAGTAAGTTCCATAGAAAATCCTTAAACAGAAAACATTTGTCTATAATGACCAAATTTAGGAACTGGTGGTGGTCCTGGAGGATAGTATTATGAAAGGAAACAAACTTCAAATGTATCCCAAATATAATTGAACTATGATGAACTAGGGTAAAAAGGACTAAACAGAATCCATTTTAAAAGAAGGAAATCTGAGAAACATGCCAAAGATTTGAGATCCAAAATAGATCATAAAGTTCCCTCTTTCTTGGGAACAAAGAACAAATTGGAAAAGACCTTGAACTTATTTGGGAAAAAAAATGGAACCTGAACTAAAACCTTCTTGGTTCCAGGTCAAGGTCTGAGAGAAAAAAGGTTGAATTATCAAACCAAAGTTATAAGTGAAGAACCTTTAGAGGACAAAATTGCAAAGCTGAACTGGTAGTAATAAAATAAGCTTCCAATATGCACTTAGTTTAACAAAAACACGGCTAGATTTGGAGTTTTGTCGGTAACGACCCGAAAAACTAACGCCGGCTTTTTTCTGGCCGCACCATAAAAACAACTCTGGTATTGAGAGTCCACATAAAGGCTGCGTTAGGCTCCAAAAAAGGAGCGTAGAGCATTTTTAACGCAGCTTCAACTCTCAATACCAGAGTTGCTTACGCAAGCGGCCAGCCTCAAAAACGTGCTCGTGCACGATTCTCCCATAGGAAACAATGGGGCTGTTTGAGCTGAAAAAAAACCTAACACCTGCAAAAAAGCCGCGTTCAGCTCTTAACGCAGCCCCATTGTTTGCTATGCGGAAACACTTCCTACGTCTGCACCTAACACCCTAACATGTACCCCGAGTCTAAACACCCCTAACCTTACACTTATTAACCCCTAATCTGCCGCCCCCGCTATCGCTGACCCCTGCATATGATTATTAACCCCTAATCTGCCGCTCCGTAAACCGCCGCTACTTACATTATCCCTATGTACCCCTAATCTGCTGCCCTAACATCGCCGACCCCTATATTATATTTATTAACCCCTAATCTGCCCCCCACAACGTCGCCTCCACCTGCCTACACTTATTAACCCCTAATCTGCCGACTGGACCTGAGCGCTACTATAATAAAGTTATTAACCCCTAATCCGCCTCACTAACCCTATAATAAATAGTATTAACCCCTAATCTGCCCTCCCTAACATCGCCGACACCTAACTTCAATTATTAACCCCTAATCTGCCGACTGGAGCTCACCGCTATTCTAATAAATGTATTAACCCCTAAAGCTAAGTCTAACCCTAACACTAACACCCCCCTAAGTTAAATATAATTTACATCTAACAAAATTAATTATCTCTTATTAAATAAATTATTCCTATTTAAAGCTAAATACTTACCTGTAAAATAAATCCTAATATAGCTACAATATGAATTATAATTATATTATAGCTATTTTAGGATTAATATTTATTTTACAGGCAACTTTGTAATTATTTTAACCAGGTACAATAGCTATTAAATAGTTAAGAACTATTTAATAGCTACCTAGTTAAAATAATTACAAAATTACCTGTAAAATAAATCCTAACCTAAGTTACAATTAAACCTAACACTATACTATCATTAAATTAATTAAATACAATACCTACAATTACCTACAATTAAACCTAACACTACACTATCAATAAATAAATTAAATACAATTCCTACAAATAACTACAATGAAATAAACTAACTACAAAAAAATTACAAAAAATAAAAAAATATTTACAAACATAAGAAAAATATTACAACAATTTTAAACTAATTACACCTACTCTAAGCCCCCTAATAAAATAACAAAGACCCCCAAAATAAAAAATGCCCTACCCTATTCTAAATTACTACAGTTCAAAGCTCTTTTACCTTACCAGCCCTGAACAGGGCCCTTTGCGGGGCATGCTCCAAAGAATTCAGCTCTTTTGCCTGTAAAAAAATAAACATACAATACCCCCCCCCCCCAACATTACAACCCACCACCCACATACCCCTAATCTAACCCAAACCCCCCTTAAATAAACCTAACACTAAGCCCCTGAAGATCTTCCTACCTTATCTTCACCATACCAGGTTCACCGATCCGTCCTGAAGAGCTCCTCCGATGTCCTGATCCAAGCCCAAGCGCTGAAGAGGTCCATGATCCGGCTGAAGTCTTCATCCAAGCGGGAGCTGAAGAGGTCCATGATCCGGATGAAGTCTTCATCCAAGCGGGAGCTGAAGAGGTCCATGATCCGGATGAAGTCTTCTATTAACGGCATCTTCAATCTTCTTTCTTCCGGATCCATCTTGCAGACCTCCGACGCGGAACATCCTCTTCTCCCGACGCCTACTAGCCGAATGATGGTTCCTTTAAGGGACGTCATCCAAGATGGCGTCCCTCGAATTCCGATTGGCTGATAGGATTCTATCAGCCAATCGGAATTAAGGTAGGAATATTCTGATTGGCTGATGGAATCAGCCAATCAGAATCAAGTTCAATCCGATTGGGGTTAATAAGTGTAGGCAGGTGGAGGTGACTTTGAAGGGGGCAGATTAGGGGTTAATAAATATAATATAGGGGTCGGCGGTGTTAGGGGCAGCAGATTAGGGGTACATAAATATAACGTAGGTGGCGGCGCTTTGCGGTCGGCAGATTAGGGGTTAATTATTGTAGGTAGCTGGCGGCGACGTTGTGGGGGGCAGGTTAGGGGTTAATAAATATAATATAGGGGTCGGCGGTGTTAGGGGCAGCAGATTAGGGGTACATAAGTATAACGTAGGTGGCGGTCGGCAGATTAGGGGTTAAAAAAATTTAATCGAGTGGCGGCGATGTGGGGGGACCTCGGTTTAGGGGTACATAGGTAGTTTATGGGTGTTAGTGTACTTTAGAGCACAGTAGTTAAGAGCTTTATAAACCGGCGTTAGCCCAGAAAGCTCTTAACTACTGACTTTTTTCCTGCGGCTGGAGTTTTGTCGTTAGATGTCTAACGCTCACTTCAGACACGACTCTAAATACCGGAGTTAGAAAAATCCCATTGAAAAGATAGGATACGCAATTGACGTAAGGTGATCTGCGGTATGGAAAAGTCGCGGCTGAAAAGTGAGCGTTAGACCCTATTTTGAGTGACTCCAAATACCGGAGGTAGCCTAAAACCAGCGTTAGGAGCCTCTAACGCTGGTTTTCACGGCTAACGCCAAACTCCAAATCTAGGCCTAAGTAATTAGTGGATCTAACTTCTAAAGGTTTCAAAATATAATAATGGGAACTACTGAATAAATGTTACTTTAAAAATTTGAGCAAATACAACCATAAATAAAGGACAATAAATGATTATACTTGGACTTTAAGAGAAAGTGTGTGTAATAAAGGACAAAAAATGTGAGCCATAAAGTAAGACCTCCTTACATTAAAATAGTAAGTACATTTTTATGACATATATATAATATATATGAGCTGGAAGAAATACAGTAGTCAGTTTGACAACGCATGCATTTGTTTGCTGGAGATAAAAAAAAAGCTATAGACCTATCTTCTAAAGGGTCTAAGCCAAAAGGGACAGTCCCAATACAGTACAGTACAATACAGAATAACACAGATAAGACAGACAGTGTGTGCAGAACATAAGTGTATATAAATAAAGCAAGTACTAAGCCCTCTTATCAAGTGGTGTATTAACTAACCACTGAGGCACAGAACAATCACAGATACATTTAGGTTGTTGCATGCAATACAACGGTGTCCAAAAATGAACCTATATAAGGTGAATATCGCAATTAATTCATGAAGCTTCCCCCAATCCTGGTATAGAGCTTTTACCCTCTCTTGATGATCTCACCAGAGAAATGAGCAGTGTGTCTGTAGTGAGTGATGGCTGCCAGAAGTGAGGAGAAAGTGAGCGAAGCACCAAGCTCAACGGAAAATATGTTAATGCTTTCAATACTAGAGAGCTCAGAGCCTGCACTGCACAAACATACCAATAGCAGCACCAGCAAATAACACAGATAGAGGGAGAGTATGGTGGCGCATGCTAAACATAGTCGTTATAGCACTAAAGTATAGTAAGCATAAGCAGGCAAATAAAAACCCTGGTATAACCCTTCTTAAAGGAGCCGCAGTAAAATGTTTTGAAGCACCAAAGTACTCCTGCACTCCTGTGTTACCTGAAGCTGACCTCTGGCTATGATGTACTTATGTATCTACTGATGGCCTGTTGGCTGTGTGAGAGACGAGGTACTTACCCAAAAAGACAACCACTCCACTGTGCTTACCCAGTTGATATGACTGTATACAGCAGAGAGCCAATCCAGTACTGTACTTAACAGCAGAGTATATACTGAGGGAGTACATCAACATGGCCAAACAGGAGGAAGCTGAAGGACCAGTCCCAGCGACACCTGTGGCAGGCTTGTGACCACAACTCCCGCAGGAGCTTTGCATTGTGCAGCCAAGTACTCACCTTTCTTCTAAGTTTTACCTTATTACAGGATCCTTCTTCAGTTAAAATAACACCGCAATCTTCACCTGCTTGTGGTGAGGCAAAGAAAAAGATTGGGATATCAGAGAGATGAGAGGGATTTAAAGTTTGTGAAATGTTTGGGTATCTTTGCCTCCTTCCAATAGCCAGGAGTTTAATAACCAAGGTGGACAGAACAAGAAATACTGAATATACTGTTTTTGGAAGCAAACTCAAAATGCAGAACCTTCCTACCAAACTTTAGCTACATATGAGGTAAGGTCTACCTCTCTGCCTTGCATATGTGCTCCGAAGAGATAACACATTAGGAATTGTGAAGCAGTAACATTAGACAATTATGAGAAATGTATTTTATTTTGTCAAAAAAGGTTTAGAGATTGAATGTTAAACTTCCTTCTCTTACATTTACATTAGTATTAACATTTACTGTTTCAGTGTATTTGAATGCTTTTTTTAAACAACCTTTTATGTGTTTTTTTTCTTGTAGAAGGACGGTCCTCCCCAGAATATAAAGCAAGAGTAAATACAAGTAGAAATGGATCGGAAGAAAATGAAGTATGTACTTTCTAAAATGCTAACTAAATAATTAAAAGGACATGAAACCAAACATTAATCTTTCATGATTCAAATAGAGCATACAATTTTAAACAACTTTCCCATTTACTTCTATCAATTTGTGTTGGTATAATTTGGTATACTTTGTTAAAAGCATATCTAGGCAGGCTCAGGAGCAGCAATACACTACTGGGAGCTAGCTACTGACTGGTGGCTGTAAATATATGCCTCTTATTATTGGCTCACTAGATGTGTTTAGCTAGCTCCCAGTAGTGAATTGCTGCTTCTTCAACAAAGGACACCAAGAGAATGAAGCACATTTGTATCCACTAAAGAATTATAAAAGAAAGAAAACAGGTTTCATGTCCCTTTAATCTAATGTGACCTAGTGTGTGTAAATTATACTCTAACTTATATTGCAGACTTTGCCTAGTCAACCATATCTAAATGAAGGTCAAACAGTTGACGGTCAACAAGTTTTCCATGGAGTTCTTCCACCTCCTCAAATGAGAATTCCGTTGCTACCAATGGAGCCAAGAGGACCTTATTTCAGAAGACCGTTTCCAATACCACCACCTCGAATGGATATGTTTAGACCACAAGACTATCCTGGCTTTCCCCCAATTCTTGGCCCATGTAAGGAAAAATATAATTTCAGAAAAATAATTAATATAATAATTAAAATAATAATGTTTAGGCTAAAATAAGGATATATTGTAAGTTATGGTCAAAGGGATATGAAACCCAAAATGTTTCCTTCATGATTCAGATAGAGCATGCGATTTTAAACAACTTTCTAATTCAAGAGTGAGAGTGAACCTCCTTATGGTAGTTTGTCACTAGCCTGCCTCAGGTGTCACTGGGATTCATATTTTAGCTGCCGCCTTTTGGCCTCGTCTATGTACTTTTTATCCAGGTCCTGTGCATACTACACAGGATGGGCACTTCTAATGGAAGTTGGTTTCCTGTAGCTTGGTAAGTATGGTAGAGTGGATTCTTACAGATAAGTAGGTACTTTCACTCACATAGTACAGGCTATTAGCATGACCGTGTACACAATTCGCATTACCTGAGGACATAGTGTTACATACACCAGATAACAAAACATACAGGATTGGGCACTTTTACACATTTACAATAAAATTGAGGTACTGTCTCTTATAATTAACTGATGCAGCTTCAGCACATACCAGAGCTCTGGTCCTCATTGTCTGTAGGCTCTCAGATGATCAGGATCATTGCTGAAGCTGGTGAGCTCATTTTCAGAAGTGTTTGAACTTCCTTCTGTGCAGACCTCAGGGGGTAGACTTTTTCCACCCCGGACAGTAGCCATCTTTGATGACACACTGCAGTTTTTTTCCTCAGAGCTGTGGCATAGTAAGCACCCTTAATAACAAGAGATTTGCATACATTTATATTTATTTTACCCTTTATTTACTCAAACTCATTTTGTTTTGTTTTTTAAAGCAAATTTTTTTTTTCTCTTAAAGAGACAGCACCTATTTTTTCTGATTCTTTTACTGGGATTTCAGTCTCATATTGTACCAATATTTATGTGCTCCCTTCGTGGGGTTAACCCTTTATGTGTCTGATATACTGTATTTCTGTGCTGCTATCTAATTGCAGATACTTGCATGTCCTTACTATTCTAAATCTTAATGGAGCAAACTGGTACAGCTAAAGTCTTAGGACATAACACTGATCCTTTACAAGGGTGAGCTACAGACCATTTTAAACCCTTCTCATATATGTTTACTATGTAAGGAGGTGTTGGTAATTTGAAATTAGAGCACATGCACACTCCTTGGAGATTGCGGGCCCTCCGCCGACAGACAGTGTGAAAAGAAGATTCTTTACCTCAGCCCTAAAGAAGCCATCTACCTTCCTGATTTGGTTTCTGAACTAATTAGCAAGGAATAAAACAAATCAGGCATTCCCTTAGTTCTCTCCTCTAAATTAAAAAAACATGTTCCTTTTACCCACTGAAAAATTGGAGGTATGGGAGACTATTACAAAGATGGGCAGTATTATTTGGCTAGGCGGACTGCTGTTCATTTAGACAACAGTATTTCTTTTAAGGATCCGATGGACAGAAAATATTAAGGTTTAATGTTCTCCTCAGGAGATCCTTTCAGCCGACAAGCTATATGTTTTGTCTATCTGTTATTGTAGCCTGCATATCTTCAGCCACTGCTGTATGGTGTGACAACATCTCTGGCATTATTTCCTAAGGAGTTTCCCTTGATGAAATTTAGGATTGCTTAAGGTTGGTCAAGACTTCAAGCAGTTTCATTTATGATGCAGGTTCTGAAATAATTGCATTAATGCAAAGAGTGCAGCTATGACTGTTATGGCTTACGTCATGGTCTGCTGATATAGTATCTAAAAGAAGACTTCTTTTTCCTCCCATTTCAGGACCTGGACTGGATGCTATCATTGCTACAGGCACTGGAGGTAAAATAGTTTTCTTTTGCATGATGTACCGAGTCCACGGATTCATCCTAACTTGTGGGATATTGTCCTTCCTGACAGGAAGTAGCAAAGAGAGCACCACAGCAGAGCTGTCTATATAGCTCCCCCCTTAACTCCACCCCCCAGTCACTCTCTTTGCTGGCTCTAAGCAGGAAGAGTAAAGAGAAGAGGTGTTAAACTGTTAGTTTTTATTTCATCTTCAATCAAGAGTTTGTTATTTTTAAATGGTACCGGCGTTGTACTATTTGCTCTCAGGCAGGACATAGATGAAGATTTCTGCCTGGAGGATGATGATCTTAGCATTTGTAACTAAGGTCCACTGCTGTTCCCACATGAGCTGAGGAGTACAGGAAAACTTCAGTGTGAGGAACAGTTCTTGCAATATAGCAATGAGGTATGTTCAGTCATTTTTTCTGCAGAGACTGTGTTAACTCAGAAAGGCTGACAGTATCCCCATTAGGGGAAGGGTAAGCAGTAATCCTAGTATGAAAGAGGTTTTACTAGCTTGCATAAAGGGCTAAAAAAAAATTTGGGCACTCAGTTTGTTTATGTAAAATTGGTACAAACATGTGTGTGTGTTCTGGGAGTAACGTTTATGTTTATGGGACGTTTGCTTGAGGGGTCATTTGGCTTATTTTGGGTTTGTTATAACCCACATGGTTTTCAAACTAAGTTTGTTAGATTTGAGTAGGCCCCAGTAACATTGAGTGAGGTGGGCAGGGCCTATTTTCGCGCCTCAGTTGCGCATTTATTTATACAGACAAGCAGCAAGCAACTTCTCCTGAGGTCCTGATGATCTTCTGAGGTCCTATTCGAAGCTTTAACCCCATATTATCGTCCCTAAGGGCAGGTAGGGCCACAGCAGAGCTGTGGCAAGGTGCTTATAGGGGTGTTTAACCGGTTTTAGACATTTTTAATCCGTTTTTTTCATTTGGGTGTTTATTGCTTATTAACTTGTGGTGCAATCCTTCTAAAGCTTAGTGGGTACACTATTAAAATTTCAGAAAAATTGAAGCAATTTTAACCTGTTTTGCAGTTTGTGTATGCCTTTTTTTCTCTTAAAGGCACAGTACCGTTTTTGCAAATTGTGTTTTTTTCATTAAATAAAGTGTTTTCCAAGCTTGCTTGTTTTATTGCTAGTCTGTTAAACATGTCTGACACTGAGGAAACTCATTGTTCAATTTGTTTAGAAGCTATTGTGGAACCCCCTCTTAGAATGTGTCCCACTTGTACTGATATGTCTATAAATTGCAAACAGCATATTTTGACTTATAAAAGTTTGGCATTAGATGATTCTCAGACAGAAGGAAATCAGGTTTTGCCATCTAGTTCTCCCCAAGTGTCTCAACCAGTTACGCCCGCACAAGTGATGCTAAGTACTTCTAGTGCGCCTAATTCTTTCACCTTGCAAGATATGGCTTCAGTTATGAATACTACCCCCACAGAGGTTTTATCTAAGCTGCCTGGTTTGCAAGGGAAGCGCAGTAGCTCTGGGTTAAGAACAAATGCTGAGCCTTCTGACGCTTTAGTAGCTGTATCCGATATTCCCTCACAATGTTCTGAAGTAGGGATGAGGGATTTGATGTCTGAGGGAGAGATTTCTGATTCAGGAAAGACGTTCCCTCAGACAGATTCAGATATGACGGCGTTTAAATTTAAGCTAGAGCACCTCCGCTTATTGCTCAGGGAGGTTTTAGCTACTCTGGATGATTGTGACCCTATTATAGTTCCAGAGAAATTGTGTAAAATGGACAAATATTTAGAGGTTCCTTTTTACACTGATGTGTTTCCGGTCCCTAAGAGGATTTCGGACATTGTTACTAAGGAGTGGGATAAGCCAGGTATTCCGTTCTCTCCCCCTCCTGTTTTTAAGAAAATGTTTCCCATTTCTGACACCATAAAGGACTCATGGCAGACGGTCCCTAAGGTGGAGGGAGCTATTTCTACCATGGCTAAGCGTACAACTATACCTATTGAAGACAGTTGTGCTTTCATTGATCCTATGGATAAAAAATTAGAGGGTCTCCTAAAGAAAATTTTTGTTCATCAAGGTTTTCTTCTTCAACCTATAGCATGCATTGTTCCTGTAACCACTGCAGCTGCCTTTTGGTTTGAGGCTCTAGAAGAGGCTCTTCAGATGGAGACCCCACTAGATGATATTTTGGACAGAATTAAGGCTCTTAAGTTGGCTAATTCTTTTATTACAGACGCCGCTTTTCATCTTGCTAAATTAGCGACTAAGAATTCAGGTTTTGCCATTTTAGCGCATAGAGCCTGGTCAGCTGATGTGTCATCTAAATCTAAGCTTTTGTCGATCCCTTTCAAAGGTAAGACCCTATTTCGGGGCTGCATTGAAAGAGATCATTTCTGACATTACTGGAGCGAAGGGTCATACCCTCCCTCAGGATAAGTCAAATAAGACTAGGACCAAACAAAATAATTTTCGTTCCTTTCGAAACTTCAAGAGTGGTCCCTCTACCTCTTCCCCTGCTGCAAAACAAGAGGGGAACTTTGCTCAATCCAAGCCAACCTGGAGACCTAATCAGGCTTGGAACAAGGGTAAACAGGCCAAAAAGTCTGCTGCTGCCACTAAGTCAGCATGAAGGGGTAGCCCCCGATCCGGGACCGGATCTAGTAGGGGGCAGACTCTCTCTCTTTGCTCAGGCCTGGGCAAGAGACGTTAAGGATTCCTGGGCAGTAGAAATTGTAACCCAGGGATACCTTCTAGATTTCAAGGATTTCCCTCCAAGAGGGAGGTTCCATCTGTCTCAATTGTCTGTAAACCCGACAAAAAGAGAGGCGTTCTTACGCTGTGTAGAAGACCTTTTTACCATGCGAGTGATCTGCCCAGTTCCAAAAGCAGAACAGGGGCAGGGGTTCTACTCCAATCTGTTTATAGTTCCCAAAAAGGAGGGAACCTTCAGACCAATTCTGGATCTCAAGATCCTTAACCAATTCCTAAGAGTTCCATCTTTCAAGATGTTGACGATTCAGACTATCTTACCATTGATCCAGGAGGGTCAATATATGAACACCGTGGACTTAAAGGATGCGTATCTACACATTCCTATCCACAAAGATCATCACCAGTTCCTCAGGTTTGCCTTTCTGGACAAGCATTATCAGTTTGTGGCTCTTCCTTTCGGGTTGGCTACGGCGCTGCAAATCTTTACGAAGGTGCTAGGGTCCCTTCTGGCGGTTCTAAGGCCACGGGGCATAGCAGTGGTGCCTTATCTAGACGACATTCTAATTCAAGCGTCGTCCTTCCAACTAGCCAAGTCTCACACGGACTTAGTGTTGGCCTTTCTAAGGTCTCACAGGTGGAAAGTGAACGTAAAAAAGAGTTCTTTTTCCCCCCTCACAATAGTTTCATTTCTAGAGACTGATAGACTCGGTGGACATGAAAATATTTTTGACGGAGGTCAGGAAATCAAAGATTTTGTCCACCTGCCGAGCTCTTCGTTCCATTCCTCGGCCGTCAGTGGCTCAGTGTATGGAGGTAATCGGACTAATGGTAGCAGCAATGGACATAGTTCCGTTTGCTCGCTTGCATCTGAGACCACTACAACTATGCATGCTCAATCAGTGGAATGGGGATTATGCGGATTTAATTCCTCAGATAAATCTGGATCAAGAGACCAGAGACTCTCTTCTTTGGTGGTTGTCACAGGATCATCTGTCCCAGGGAATGTGTTTCCGCAGGCCAGAATGGGTTATAGTGACGACAGACGCCAGTCTTCGGGGCTGAGGTGCAGTCTGGAATTCCCTGAAAGCTCAGGGTTTGTGGACTCGAGAGGAGGCTCTCCTACCGATAAATATTCTGGAATTAAGAGCGATATTCAATGCTCTCCAGGCATGGCCTCAGCTGGCTTCGGCCAGATTCATCAGGTTTCAGTCGCACAACATCACGGACTGTGGCTTATATCAATCATCAGGGCGGAACAAAGAGTTCCTTAGTGATGATAGAGGTCTCAACTGACTGCTTGGAGATTGAACGCTTGATTCTATCAAAGCGGGGTTTCTCTGAGTCAGTCATAAATACCTTGATTCAGGCTCGAAAGCCTGTTACTAGGAAAATTTATCATATGGCGTAAATATATTTTTTGGTGCGAATCCAAAGGCTTCTCCTGGAGTAAAATCAGGATTCCTAGGATTTTGTCTTTTCTCCAAGAGGGATTGGAGAAAGGATAATCAGCAGTTCCCTAAAGGGACAGATATCTGCTCTGTCTATTTTGTTGCACAAGCGTCTAGCAGTTGTTCCAGACGTTCTGGCTTTTTGTCAGGCTTTAGTTAGAATTAAGCCTGTGTTTAAACCTATTGCTCCGCCATGGAGTCTAAATTTAGTTCTTAGAGTTCTTCAGGGGGTTCCGTTTGAACCCATGCATTCCATAGATATAAAGCTTTTATCTTGGAAAGTTTTGTTCCTAGTTGCTATCTCTTCAGCTCGAAGAGTTTCTGCACTATCTGCATTACAATGTGACTCACCTTATCTGGTGTTCCATGCTGATAAGGTGGTTTTGCGTACCAAGCCTGGGTTCCTACCTCAGGTTGTTACTAACAGGAATATCAATCAAGAAATTGTTGTTCCTTCTCAGTGTCTTAAATCCTTTTTGTAAGAAGGAACGTCTGTTGCACAACTTGGACGTGGTTCGTGCTTTGAAATTTTATTTGCAGGCAACCAAAGATTTTCGTCAAACATCTTCTTTGTTTGTTGTCTATTCTGGAAAGCGTAGGGGTCAAAAGGCTATGGCGACTTCTCTTTCCTTTTGGCTGAAAAGCATCATCCGTTTGGCTTATGAGACTGCTGGACAGCAGCCTCCTGAAAGGATTACAGCTCATTCTACTAGAGCGGTAGCTTCCACATGGGCTTTTAAAAATTATGCTTCTGTTGAACAGATTTGTAAGGCTGCAACTTGGTCTTCGCTTCATACCTTTTCAAAATTTTACAAATTTGATACTTTTGCTTCTTCGGAGGCTATTTTTGGGAGAGAGGTTTTGCTAGCAGTGGTGCCTTCTGTTTAGGTTCCTGTCTTGTCCCTCCCTTCATCCGTGTCCTAAAGCTTTGGTATTGGTATCCCACAAGTTAGGATGAATCCGTGGACTCGGTACATCATGCAAAAGAAAACAAAATTTATGCTTACCTGATAAATTTCTTTCTTTTGCGATGTACCGAGTCCACGGCCCGCCCTGTCTATTCAAGACAGATGGGGTTTTTTTTTATGTAAACTTCAGTCACCTCTGCACCTTATAGTTTCTCCTTTTCTTCCTTGGCCTTCGGTCGAATGACTGGGGGGTGAAGTTAAGGGGGGAGCTATATAGACAGCTCTGCTGTTGTGCTCTCTTTGCTACTTCCTGTCAGGAAGGACAATATCCCACAAGTTAGGATGAATCCGTGGACTCGGTACATCGCAAAAGAAAGAAATTTATCAGGTAAGCATAAATTTTGTTTTCTTGCTACAATTCAAAAAAAGTCCACTAGTCAATTTCACTCATTTTGTCATTCGAAGATGCAAAGATCATCCTCTTCAGTGTATCCGAATTCAGACACCTCCAAGTCCATATGGTTCGTCTAAGTCCAAACAGACAAAAAATAGCCTGTCCCTCCAAATCATTAAGGTGAGCCCCCCCCCCCAACCCAGACTCAGTTCTTGTGTGGGTCAGACTGAAACTTTTTTTTTTAGTAGGCTTGGGAAAAATCTGTTCAAGATTCTTGGGTACTGAACATAATTTTCCAGGGGTACCGCATAGGCTTTCTGTTACACCCTCTTCAAGGAAGATTTCTCCTATTTCATGTTCCTAAAGATCCTTTAAAGGCCAATGCTTTCTTGTCATGTGTAATTACCTAGAAGCCATGTGAGTAATTGCTCCGGACCGGTCCCCTTGGAGGAGCAAAATCAGGGTGTTTTGTTCAAACGTTTCCGGTGTTCCAAAGAAAGACGAGACTTACATGCTGATTTTGGATTTCAAAACTCTGTTCTGAAAGTTACAACTTTTCTTACTATATTAACTTTAGTGCAGGAGGCACAAACAATATTCACAAAGGTTCTTTAAGCTCTTTTGTCCATAGTGACACATCAAAGCATTGCAGTAGATCCATACCTAGACAACATTCTTGAACAAGCTGCTTCTTTTCAGATGCTCAGGAACATACCAACACAGTTGTTCAGTTACTTATTTCCCATTGTTGGAAAGTCAACCTCCCAAAAAAATCTGCCCACTGCCACAAACTAGAGTTGCCTTTCTCGGCTTCAGTTATCTCTCACAGGTGCTTGCAGACTCAAATTGTAGAATTGCAGCCTTGTTTGGGCATTTATAGATATATATTTAGGAAAGGACTTAGCTTCCAATGTAGATTTATGGACAGGATCATAATTGTAATAATAATTTGTGTTGAGAAGGATCGCTACTCTGCAGAAAAAATATATATATAAAAAAATAATAATAATAAAAAATTAAAACGGCATACTCGCAGTCTGTCTCCCAGTACCTAAGATGGTGGTGACCAGTAGGTGGTGTTTGGGAGGGATCAGAGGGTGGGAAGTGTCTCTACATTAAAGCTAAAATTAACCTTACAAGCTTCCTGATTAACCCCATCACTGCCAGGAATAATAGAAGTGTGGTGCACAGCTGCAATTAGCAGCATTCTAATTACCAAAAAAACAATTGAAACCCCATGTATGTCTGCTATTTCTGAACAAGGGGGATCCCAGAGAAGAACTTACAATAATTTGTGTCATTATTGCACAAGCGGTATGTAAATAATTTCAGTGAGAAAAGTTTTTTTTTTAAATGGCTTATCCCCATTTACTTTCAGGACATAAACCTTAAAAAGTAAATTAAGTTTCTTAAAAAGAGAACAAATATGCTCAATTTAACAAATAGGTATGTACTGTATATATTAGATTCATGATAAGAGGTAAACCTCTGGACAACAGAACCAAATCTCTTTCCACTGAGGAGATAGCAGCTTCATGACTAGAAACATTAACCCCAGCAAGCTTAGAGCTAATAGAAGGAAAATTCTTACCTGATCTTTTATGCATACTTGAAGGTGGCAGAGCTGCCAACATTTCAGGGACAGAAGACTTAATGAAATCTTGCACAACAGGACATCATCAGTTTCTTTCCTAAGATATGGAGAGTCCACGATGTAATTCAATTACTAGTGGGAATATCACTCCTCGCCAGCAGGAGGAGGCAAAGAGCATCACAGCATAGCTGTTAAGTGTCACTCCCCTACCCATAATCACCAGTCATTCTCTTTGCCTCTGTCAAATGGAGAAGGTGAAGTTTGGTGTCTGAAGAAATGAATTCCCTTTTTCGGGTTACTTTTCCCTGCAAGCAAGGATTTGGGTTTAGCTGAGTCCACGTCAATCTCTTCAGTAGTGTAGTGGTGGCCTTTTAAGCAGTTAGCAAGTTATGAGGAAGTCCTTGCTTTGTTTCTAACACAATTGCCTGCCATGGTACAGAAAGCCAGAGTTGGTGTTACTCTGTTCTTTCTTTTTTCACATGTCTCTGTAAGGAGTAATGTGTCTTCCTGCTGGACAGCTAGACTGCAGGTAATTGCTTTTGTCTTCTAGGTCTTGGAGACTTGCACTTCAGAAGAATGTCATATGCAGTAGATGGGGACATTTTTTAAAATCCTTTATAAGGATTTTCTTTGGCAGTGGGCAGGCACATTATGTATGTTGAGGACAAGGGGTTAATCTTCCCTTTATTGGGACGTTTTTTTCTTTTTGGTCTAATGTTGTTGAAATACTTTATTAGTATGTGTGTGGCTTGTGTTTTATACAGGGATTTATGTATAAAACTTACAATTTGGCAGTTGCTTAGTTAGAACAGGCTAACTGACAGACTGCTTAAGCGTTTGTGTAAATTAAGCTCCGGTGTTGTAGGCAGAGGGAAGCACGCGCCTTTTACTTGCTGCGTAGTTTCCTCCCTCTGACGGTCATGTGACTTCTCTCTGCTGTTGGATATTCACAGAGCGGAGTGGTGTCATTGAATATTAGTCTCTTCAGTGTTGATCTACTATACGATCGTTTTAGAGACTTCTGGCAGCCAAATTGTTTATAAGTGTTACGGTAAGGCACCTCAGCCTTTCTGAGGTGTAGGGGGCCTGATTGGTTTAATTTTTTTAAATAATTTTTGCAAAAACATTAAGCGGCTGTGGTATTAAAAATTCTTAAAGTGACAGTGTATTTAAAAAATTTCAACACTTTGGGGAATTTTTTATTTAGTATTATGGACATGGACCAAGACTCTGTGTCTTTTGACAAATGCTTGTTATGCCTTGAGGAACAAATTGTTTTGCCTATGCAATTCTGTGCTGCATGAACATGCGTGCTATAAGACTTCAATTTAAAGATAAATTGTTGCCATCTGAGCCCAGTGTCTCTCAGGATGATGCTGTTCAGGCAATGCCACAGCTTTCTCCTCAAACATCCCAAGCCTCTATGGTGTCACATACAGTGCCCTGCAGTTCCTCTCAGCGTCCTGGAGGAGTTTATTTGCTTGCAGATTTTGCTGCGGTATCTGCGGCATTATCTGCTTTTCCTATGCTGGGAAAACGCAAGAGGAAAATCAGACATTCAGATAGTAAGCTTTCTGTTCCACCTACTGCTACGCAGGTTGCCCTCCCTCATAAGTCTGATGAGGAGGATACATCTGTAGCCTCTGTGGGTGAAATCTCAGATTCGGACAGTATTATTCCTTCATCTGTTTGAAGGTAAGTAAGTGTGTGAAGCGCTAAGGCTTTAACCCACCTGGCCAATCTACGAGTAACTGTCTCCTTCCCAGACAGTGAAATCAAACAAATAGTTAAAATAAAGTTTGTAGATGGCGCTATAAGCTATGGAAAAACTAAATTCTACAATACGATATACTTTAAAATATACTTAAAAATACACTTGAGACAATCAATAAATATATAGAATATTAAACAATTTATTCAGATGCTAAAAATGAAAATAAAATTATAACAATACCAACCACAGATAAAAAGAACACTTTAAAAATCTATACGATTCAATCACAACTCATTCAGGATACACATTCATTCAAAAGCTGGTTTAAACAATTTATGAATAAATAGCTAGACCCTTTGGTGAAAAGATAAATAAGATGTATAGAAAATTGGTTAAAAATTGTCTTTTTCAGGTTAATCAGTCTCCAGATAGAGTTTAAAAATATATAGGGTGTTTCTTCACACAAATCTCTTTTTGTAAAAAGATTTTATCCTTAATTTACACACAGATGGTGTCTTTTTTATATATATCTATACTTTTTACTCCAAACAATCCTTTCTTAGAGGGGATTTTTCCACAGTCAATTATTTCCTTAAAGGAGATTTTGTCCACGGTCAATTAATTGTTGCAATTTTTGTTTCTATTTGATACAAATCAGGCAAAAGGTGTTTTGAGCAGAAGGTATTGCGATAGTGAAGGATAGATACTTAGATGTATGTGCACATTTATAGCTTGAAACTTCCGTTGACAAAGTTGTAGTCTTACCGCCTTAGTGTAGAACTTGACTCCAGGTACAGAGCTCTCACCTGCGGTTCAGTCCGATATTTCGGTTTGCAGCTTGTAGTTTCCCCGGGAGTTCTCGCGCTGCTAGCAAAGCGCCTGACGTCACCGGATCCGATCGACTTGTAAACTCCTGTATGGTGAGTGGAATACTTGCGCAAGTATTATAGATAGTGTCCGTCTCTTCTCAAATGCCCTTTGCTCACTCTCTGCACTTAGTACTTTGGTACGCAGAGTGGAGACTGGTCCGGGCTCAAGTTTTTCAATTTCTCCAAATCGATCCACAGTATTTCTACGCGTTTCACCCCTTACAGACGGGGCTTTATACTTGTGGGATATCGCCTCCTGGTCAGCAGGAGGAGGCAAAGAGCACCACAGCAGAGCTGTATATATATATAGCTCCTCCCTTCCCTCCCACTCCAGTCATTCTCTTTGCCTGTGTTAGTGATAGGAAGAGGTAAAGTGAGGTGTTAGTTTAGATTCTTCAATCAAGAGTTTATTATTTTTATTGTAGTGCCTATGTGTGCTACTTTGTTCTAGGGTGTAGCCTAGACCAGATCAGTCTCTTCAGTAAAAAAGAGAAGCATCTGGTGGCTTCAAAGCAATGGGAACTGGAGGGATTAATTTCTCACTGTGCCTCCCATGATGTGTGCTGCCCTTCAGATGATGGTCTTAGCATGTTTTAACTAAGACCCTGTATGGCTCCACAGCTCTACAGGAGGGAACTGCAGGACCTCTTGAATGTGGGACGGATCACGCTGTCCATCAGCTTTCAGGTACGTGCAGCTGTTATATTCTGGGACACTCTTAACTCAGTAAAAGGCTGTAGTTGGTGCCTATTGTATGGGGCTTAATCCTATGCAAGCTCGTGGTACTGTATTTCAAGGTCATTGAAAGTACTGGCTACAAGAGTCACATAGTGGGGCTGTTTAAGAGAACTCTGGCTTCTACTGTGACGCTGCTTTATTTCAGAGGCTGTTTGACGCTGGGGATTGATTCCGGAGCTAAGAGGCTCCGTAATGAATGTGTTCATTGTTTTACTGGTGTTCATTGTTTTTACTGGGGCAATGTGTTTTAGCTGCTGTGAGCAGTACTGAGCAAGTGGTCTTAGATTCAGAAAGGAATCCAGGCGGTCGCTTGTTTTTTCTTCCCGGCCATCGTTTTCTTTGCCGGAGGTCCTCTCACTGATTGCCGCCCACGAAGGGTGGGGTTAGTTTTCGCGCGCTTCAGCCCGGATGCGTCTAGAAGCCGC
The DNA here is from genome assembly GCF_027579735.1 of Bombina bombina. Lineage (NCBI taxonomy): Eukaryota > Metazoa > Chordata > Amphibia > Anura > Bombinatoridae > Bombina > Bombina bombina. The sequence goes on from NC_069499.1 coordinate 201,718,175, forward strand.
GCACTTTATTCCTACGGAGCTCTGCAGAGGATTTTGTTCCCAGACACTTACTGAGACCGCATGGTTGTAATTAGAGCAATCGGTCTTAAGCGTCCGGGAGTTTGCAGTTTGTGTCAGTGTGTCGTGGGGGCAGGTAGGCGCCGCAGCAGAGCTGTGGCGAGGTGCACTGGTGCTTAAGTTTATTTTTCATGTAAAACATAAATAAGGGTTACACTGATTTGATGTACAATAACATACAAAAAAGGGTTTCTTACCAAACGATACTCTGATTTGATATATAATATAAATAAGAGGTGTGTTCAAAAACGCTTTGGGATCAGTCCCACTGTTTTTTTCATTACAGTTTAGAGAGCAAATTTTCTTTAATACAAGTTTGTCAAAAGCGGATGCTTCTCAAGATTCTGCTGAGGAGGTTCAGAGTATGCCTCAACTTTCTCTCCAAGCGTCACAGCCATTACCACTCGCTCAGGCGACGCCTTGTTCTTCAACTGTGTCTGCTGCGTTCACCCTGCAGGATATTGCTGCAGTTATGTCATCTACTCTTTCCGAGGCGTTAACTGCTTTGCCAGTACTGCAAGGCAAACGCAGTAGGAAAGAGGCCCATGTGGTCCATGCGACTTCTGATGCTTTGATGGCGATTTCCGATGTACCCTCCCAGGGCTCTTAGGGTTAGTTGGGGGGTATGGAGGCTCTGTCGGAGGGGGAACTTTCCGACTCAGGAAGTGTAATCCCCCCAACAGATTCGGACGTGTGATGTCTTTCAGGTTTAAGCTTGAACACCTCCGCCTGTTACTCCGGGAGGTTTTGGTGACTCTGGGCGACTGTGATTCAATTGTGGTCCCTCCAGAGAAATTGAGTAAGATGGGACAGATATTTAGAGGTCACTTCTTATTCTGACGTTTTCCCAGTTCCTAAGAGAACTTCGGAAATTATTGCTAAGGAATGGGAGAGACCGGGTATTCCATTTTCCCCTTCTCCTGTTTTCAAGAAAATGTACCCTATAGCTGACGCCATTCGGGATTCTTGGAAGGTTGTTTCTAATAAGAATATTAATCAGGAAATTGTTGTTCCTTCCTTGTGTCCTAATCCTTCTTCTAAGAAGGAGCGACTGTTACATAATTCGGACGTGGTCCGTGCCTTGAAGTTCTACTTACAGGCGACTAAGGATTTTCGTCAATCATCTTCATTATTTGTTGTTTTTTCTGGGAAATGTAGGGGTCAGAAAGCTACGGCTACCTCTTTCTTTTTGGCTGAAGAGTATCATCCGTTTTGCGTATGAGACTGCTGGACAGCAGCCTCCTGAACGAATTACGGCTCATTCCACTAGGGCTGTGGCTTCCTCATGGGCATTCAAAAATGATGCTTCTGTTGAACAGATTTGCAAAGCTGCATCTTGGTCGTCTCTTCATACTTTTTCCAAATTTTACAAATTCAATACTTTTGTTTTTGGGAGGAAAGTTGTTCAAGCAGTGGTGCCTTCCGTTTAGATTCCCTGTCTTGTCCCTCCTGTTTCATCCGTGTACTATAGCTTTGGTATTGTATCCCACAAGTAAGGATGAAATCCGTGGACTCATCGTATCTTGTAAAAGAAAATTTATTCTTACCTGATAAATTTGTTTCTTTTACAATACGATGAGTCCACGGCCCACCCTGTTTTTATGAGACAGGTCTTTATTTTTGTTAAACTTCAGTCACCTCTGCACCCTGGCTTTTCCTTTCTCTTCCTAACTTCGGTCGAATGACTGGAGTGGGAGGGAAAGGAGGAGCTATATCTACAGCTCTGCTGTGGTGCTCTTTGCCTCCTCCTGCTGACCAGGAGGCGATATCCCACAAGTAAGGATGAAATCCGTGGACTCATCGTATCGTAAAAGAAAAAAAATTTTCAGGTAAGAATAAATTTCCTTTTTCTTTCGTAACTTCAAAGGTCAAAAGTCTTCCTCTCCCTCTTCCAAGCAGAAGCAGTCCAAGTTTTCTTGGAAGCCCAATCAGTCTTGGAATAAGGAAAATCAATCAAAGAAACCCTCAGCTGAGTCTAAGTCAGCATGAAGGGTCGGCCCCCGGTCCAGGATTGGGTTAAGTGGGGGGCAGACTTTCCCTGTTTTGTCAAGTGTGAAGACGAGATGTCCCAGATCCTTGGGCTGTGGACATAGTATCTCAGGGTTACAAAATAGAATTCAAAACTTTCCCTCCCAGGGGCAGATTCCACTCCTCAAGATTATCTGCAGACCAGGTAAAAAGAGGAATTTTTGAACTGCATTCAGGACTTTTCTTCCCTGGGAGTGATTGTTCCAATTCTAGTAAGGGAACAGGGTCTAGGATTCTATTCAAATCTGTTAGTGGTTCCCAAAAAAGAGGGAACTTTTCGACCCATTTTAGACCTAAAGTGACTCAACAAGTTTCTCAGGGTACCGTCCTTCAAAATCGAAACCATTCGTTCCAATCTTCCTTTGGTCCAAGAGGGTCAGTTCATGACAACCATAGACCTGAAGGACGTGTATATTGATGTTCCCATCCACAGGGATCATCACAAATTCCTGAGATTCGCCTTTCTAGACAAACACTTTCAGTTTGTGGCTCTTCCGTTTGGCCACAGCTCCCAGAGTTTTCTCAAAGGTTCTGGGGGCTCTCTTGGCAGTGATCAGGTCTCGGGGAATTGCAGTGGCACCATACCTAGACGACCTATTGTTTCAACAAGCAAACTTTCATACAGAGATCTTGTTGTCTTTTCTACGTTCCCATGGTTGGAACATAGAACTTCCAGTTCATTGCACTTCCGTTTGGTCTAGCTACTGCTCCAAGAATCTTTACAAAGGTTCTAGGGGCTCTCATGGCCATCGCCAGAACCCAAGGTATAGCGGTAACTCCCTACATTCTGGTTCAAGCACCATCTTTTCGTCTAGCAGAGGACCATTCAGTATCTCTTCTCTCTCTTCTTCGATCTCATGGATTGAAGATAAACTTAGAAAATAGTTTTCTTATTCCAAGCACCAGGGTAGAATTCCTGGGTACTATAATAGACTTGATATCCATGAGGATATTTCTAACAGACATTGCAAGCTGGCTTTGGTATGTCTTGCCCTCCAGACCTCCTTAAGGCCATCTGTGGCTCAGTGTATGGAGGTAATTGGTCTTATGGTGTCCAGCATGGACATAATTCCCATTGCCATGTTCCATTTCAGGCCATTATAGCTGTACATGCTGAGGCAGTGGAATGGCGATCATTCGGATCTGTCTCAACAGATTTCCCTGGAGAGCCGGTCGAGAGAATCGCTCTCTTGGTGGCTCTGTCCAGATCATCTGTCCCGAGGGACATCCTTTCTAAGACCATCCTGGGAGATTGTGACTACGGACACGAGTCTATCAGGATGGGGCGCTGTTTGGGGTGCCAAGAAGGCACAGGGCCTGTGGTCTCAGGAGGAACGCTCCCTCCCGATCAACATTCTGGAACTTCAAGCAATCTACAATGCTCTGAAGGCTTGGCCTCTTCTGGTTATGTCCCGGTTTATCAGATTCCAATCAGACAATATAACCTCAGTGGCTTATATCAACCATCAGGGGGCAACGAGAGCCTCCCTAGCAATGAGGGAAGTATCTCTGATTCTGCAGTGGGCAGAGGCCCACAACTGTTCATTGTCAGCAATCCACATTCCTTGTGTGGACAACTGGGAAGCGGACTTTCTCAAGCAGACAATCCTTTCATCTGGGGGAATGGTCTCTCCATCCCGAAGTCTTAACGGAGATATGCAACATGTGGGGACACCGGAGATAGATCTCATGGTGTTTCGTCTCAATACCAAGCTACCCAGATATGGGTCGAGGTCCAGGGATCCTCAGGCAGAGCTAATAGATGCATTAGAAGTGCCTTGGAGGTTCAGGCTAATCAACCTTTTTCCGCCGTTACCACTCCTTCCTCGTGTAGTGGCCGGCATCAAGCAGTAGTAAGGCGTCAGTAATACTGATTGCACCATCGTGGCCGTGAAGGATGTGATTCGCAAATCTAGTGAGGTTGTCATCTCCTCCATGGTGGTTACCTTGTCGCAGGGATCTGCTGGAACAAGGTCATTTTGTTCATCTAAATCTAGATTCTCTGAGGCTGACTGCGTGGAGATTGAACTCTTAGTCCTTGCCAAGAGTGGTTTTTCTGAGAGAGTTATTGATACTCTCATTCAAGCTCGTAAGCTGGTTAATCGTCGCATTTATCATGTGTGGAGACTCTACTTATTCTGGTGTGAAGAGCGTGGATTTCCCTGGCATAAAGTTAAAATTGCCAGGATTCTATTGCTTCTCCAGGATGGACTGGAGAATGGTCTTTCGGCCAGTTCCCTGAGGGTACAGATTTCGGCCTTGTCTGTTTTACTGCACAAGAGGCTTTTGGAGCTTCCAGATATTCAGTCTTTTGTTAAGTCTCTTATTAGGATCAGACGTGTGTTCAGATCTTCAGCACCTCCTTGGAGTCTGAATCTGGTTCTTAAGGTTTTGTAATGGGCTCCGTTTGAGCCTATGCATGACATTTACATTAAGTTGTTGTCCTGTAAGGTTTTTATTCTACTGGCTATTGCTTCTGTGCGCAGTTTCAGAGATTGCCGCTTTGCAATGTGAGCCTCCTTATCTGGTGTTCCATTGTGATAAGGCTGGTCTATGTACTAAGTTAGGGTTTCTTCCTAAGGTTGTGTCAGACAACAACATCAATCAAGAGATTGTGTTCCTTCCTTGTGTCCTAATCCTTCTTCTTTGAAGGAACGTTTGCTTCATAATTTGGATGTGGTTCGTGCCTTGAATTTTTATCTTCAGGCTACTAAGGATTTTAGACTTCTTCCTTATTTGTTGCCTATCTGGGAAGCGTAAGGGTGAGAGGGTCTCTTCGACTTCCTTATCCTTTTGGTTAATGAGTGTTATCCGCTTAGCTTATTCGACAGCGGGACATAAACCTCAGAGAATTACGGCTCATTCTACTAGAGCAGTGGCTTCCTCTTGGGCTTTTAAGAACGAGGCCTCTATGGATCAGATTTGTAAGGCGGCTACCTGGTCCTCCTTACATACTTTTTTCTAAATTTTACAAGTTTGATGTTTTTGCTTCAGCTAAAGCAGCTTTCGGGAGAAAGGTTTTGCAAACTGTTGTGCCCTCAGATTAGGGTCCGCCTTTCATTTTATTCCTCTCATTATCATTCAGTGTCCTCTAGAGCTTGGGTATAAGTTTCCCAACAGTAAGGAATGAAGCCGTGGACTCTCCTTATATTAAGAAGGAAAACATAAACTATGCTTACCAGATAATATTATTTCCTTCTGTATAAGGAGAGTCCACGGCCCCCTAAATTGTATTTTCTTCTGGCACTTTTTATACCCTGATATTTCTCCTACTGTTCCTTGTTCCCTCAGCAGGATGACTGGGGGATGGGAGAAATGGGAGAGGTATTTAAGCCTTTGGCTGGGGTGTCTTTGCCTCCTCCTGGTGGCCAGGTTCAGTATTTCCGATTAGTAAGGAATGAAGCCGTGGACTCTCCTTATACAGAAGGAAATTAAATTATCTGGTAAGCATAATTTATGTTTTTGTTTAGATTCTAAATTATATTTTTTCTCATTGTTCTCTCTTCTCATTATCCACTCCAATAATGTCTGTTAATAAAAAGTTTAATATGCCTAGCAATTTATAAGTGTGCCTTTTCAGAATACCACACAACACAAGTGCTTTTATTTGAAAATTTCAGCCAGTTTAACTTTTTCTTTCTTTCTTCTTTTAACAGTGAGAGGTCCAAACCCCCTGCACCATTATCCTCCCCAGATGCACAGGGACCCATTTTTTCCTCCCCATCATTTAAGACCACCACCCCCAAGAAGTGAATACCCACCTCATCCAATTACTCAACCTCCGGGCGATGATAACGATAAGTTGCCAGAGCCAAAAACTTGATGCAACATTGCTAACTTGTTTTTTTGTTTAACCTTTATTTAGCTTTTTTGTTACTTAATTAAAACATGTATGCCATTGGTTCAGGTTGAAAATATTTTAGCAAAATGATTTCTATAAAATGAGAAACTGGGAATAATTGATACTCCCATTAAGCATTTGTGATATTTTTCTGTTTTAATTTATGAAATTGTTATAGAAAAAAAGGTTTTGTTTTTTTAGAGATATGTCTAAGAATTGCTATGCATGATGCAAACAGATCATTTGATTTTGGAAAATAACATGGAAACCTTGTAGCATAAGTTAATAAATCTATTTTTATAAAAAAAAAGTTGTTTTTTGTTTTTTTTAAAAACTGGATGCTGTAATATCACTACTTTTATTTATATTTGCTGTAGGAAGTAACCATAATCCGGCAGCTTAGAAGTGATCTAGCTACATTAAAAAAGTTCTACGTATAATGCTCAGTAGTAGTTCATCATAACTTTATGATGAATAAATTAAACTGAATGTTATGACAATCTGGGAAGGGACATGAAACCCCAAAAAAATATTTCTCTTGTTAAGTCTATCCAGTCCACGGATCATCCATTACTTATGGGATATTCTCCTTCCCAACAGGAAGTTGCAAGAGGATCACCCACAGCAGAGCTGCTATATAGCTCCTCCCCTAACTGCCATATCCAGTCATTCTCTTGCAACCCTCAACAAAGATGGAGGTCGTAAGAGGAGAGTGGTGTTTTATACTTAGTTTATTTCTTCAATCAAAAGTTTGTTATTTTTAAATGGTACCGGAGTGTGCTGTTTATCTCAGGCAGTATTTAGAAGAAGAATCTGCCTGCATTTTCTATGATCTTAGCAGAAGTAACTAAGATCCATGGCTGTTCTCACATATTCTGAGGAGTGAGGTAACTTCAGAGAGGGAATGGCGTGCAGGTTTTCCTGCAATAAGGTATGTGCAGTTAATATTTTTCTAGGGATGGAATTTGCTAGAAAATGCTGCTTATACCGGATTAATGTAAGTAAAGCCTTAAATGCAGTGATAGCTACTGGTTTCAGGCTTATTAATAGAGATGCATACTCTTATAAAAATGTAATATAAAACATTTGCTGGCATGTTAATCGTTTTTATATATGTTTGGTGACAAAACTTATTGGGGCCTAGTTTTTTTCCACATGGCTGGTTTGATTTCTGCCTAGAGACAGTTTCCTGAAGCTTTCCACTGTTGCAATATGAGTGGGAAGGGCCTATTTTAGTGCTTTTCTGTGCAGCTAAAAATACTGACAGAGACATTCAGCTTCCCTCTGCATGATACAGGACATCTCTGAAGGGCTCAAAAGGCTTCAAAGTCGTGTTTGAGGAGGGTAACAATCACAGTAGACTGTGGCAGTTGTTGTGACTGTGTTTAAAAAACGTTTTTGTCATTTATTATTCTGTTTTTGTTATTAAGGGGTTAATCATCCATTTGCAAGTGGGTGCAATGCTCTGCTGACTTGTTACATACACTGTAAAAATTTTGTTAGTGTAACTGCCTTTTTTCACTGTTATTCCAAATTTTGTCAAAATTTGTTTCTCTTAAAGGCATAGTAACGTTTTTTATATTGCTTGTTAACTTGCTTTAAAGTGTTTTCCAAGCTTGCTAGTCTCATTGCTAGTCTGTACAAACATGTCTGAAACAGAGGATACTTGTTCATTATGTTTAAAAGCCATGGTGGAGCCCCATAGGAGAATGTGTACTAAATTTATTGATTTCACCTTAAACAGTAAAGATCAGTCTTTATCTTTAAAAGAATTGTCACCAGAGGGGTCTGTCGAGGGGGAAGTTATGCCGACTAACTCTCCCCACGTGTCGGACCCTTCGTCTCCCGCTCAAGGGACGCACGCTAATATGGCGCCAAGTACATCAGGGACGCCCATAGCGATTACTTTGCAGGACATGGCTGCAATCATAAATAATAACCTGTCAGAGGTATTATCCAGATTGCCTGAATTGAGAGGCAAGCGCGATAGCTCTGGGGTTAGACGAGATACAGAGCGTGTAGATGCTGTAAGAGCCATGTCTGATACTGCGTCACAATATGCAGAACCTGAGGACGGAGAGCTTCAGTCTGTGGGTGACATCTCTGATTCGGGGAGACCTGATTCAGAGATTTCTAATTTTAAATTTAAGCTTGAGAACCTCAGTGTATTGCTTGGGGAGGTATTAGCTGCTCTGAATGACTGTGACACAATTGCAGTGCCAGAGAAATTGTGTAGGCTGGATAAATACTATGCAGTGCCGGTGAGTACTGATGTTTTTCCAATACCTAAAAGGCTTACAGAAATTATTAGTAAGGAGTGGGATAGGCCCGGTGTGCCCTTTTCCCCACCTCCTATATTTAGAAAAATGTTTCCAATAGATGCCACTACACGGGACTTATGGCAGACTGTCCCTAAGGTGGAGGGAGTAGTTTCTACTTTAGCAAAGCGTACCACTATCCCGGTTGAGGACAGTTGTGCTTTTTCAGATCCAATGGATAAAAAATTAGAGGGTTACCTTAAGAAAATGTTTATTCAACAAGGTTTTATTTTACAGCCCCTTGCATGCATATTGCGCCTGTCACTGCTGTGGCGTCATTCTGGTTTGAGGCCCTGGAAGAGGCCATCCATACAGCTCCATTGACTGAAATTGTTGACAAGCTTAGAACTCTTAAGCTAGCTAACTAATTTGTTTCTGATGCCATTGTTCATTTGACTAAACTAACGGCTAAGAATTCCGGATTCGCCATCCAGGCGCGTAGGGCGCTATGGCTCAAATCCTGGTCAGCTGATGTGACTTCAAAGTCTAAATTACTCAACATTCCTTTCAAGGGGCAGACCTTATTCGGGCCTGGTTTGAAAGAAATTATTGCTGACATTACTGGAGGTAAGGGTCATACCCTTCCTCAGGACAGGGCCAAATCAAAGGCCAAACAGTCTAATTTTCGTGCCTTTCGAAATTCCAAGGCAGGTGCAGCATCAACTTCCTCCGCTTCAAGACAAGAGGGAACTTTTGCTCAATCTAAGCAGGCCTGGAAACCTAACCAGTCCTGGAACAAAGGCAAGCAGGCCAGAAAGCCTGCTGCTGCCTCTAAGACAGCATGAAGGAACGGCCCCCTATCCGGCGACGGATCTAGTAGGGGGCAGACTTTTTCTCTTCGCCCAGGCGTAGGCAAGAGATGTTCAGGATCCCTGGGCGTTGGAGATCATATCTCAGGGATATCTTCTGGACTTCAAAGCTTCCCCTCCACAAGGGAGATTTCATCTTTCAAGGTTATCTGCAAATCAGATAAAGAAAGAGGCATTCCTACGCTGTGTGCAAGACCTCCTAGTAATGGGAGTGATCCATCCAGTTCCGCCGACGGAACAAGGACAGGGTTTTTATTCAAATCTGTTTGTGGTTCCCAAAAAAGAGGGAACCTTCAGACCAATTTTGGATCTAAAGATCTTAAACAAATTCCTCAGAGTTCCATCTTTCAAAATGGAAACTATTCGGACCATCCTACCCATGATCCAAGAGGGTCAGTACATGACCACAGTGGACTTAAAGGATGCCTACCTTCACATACCGATTCACAAAGATCATCATCGGTTCCTAAGGTTTGCCTTTCTAGACAGGCATTACCAATTTGTAGCTCTTCCCTTCGGGTTGGCTACAGCCCCGAGAATCTTTACGAAGGTTCTGGGCTTACTTCTGGCGGTTCTAAGACCGCGAGGCATAGCGGTGGCTCCGTATCTAGACGACATCCTGATACAGGCGTCAAGCTTTCAAATTGCCAAGTCTCATACAGAGATAGTTCTGGCATTTCTGAGATCGCACGGGTGGAAAGTGAACGAGGAAAAGAGTTCTCTATCCCCAATCACAAGAGTCTCCTTGTGATTGTAAATGCTTGCCGTATTCTTCATTCCATTCCGCGCCCTTCGGTGGCTCAGTGTATGGAGGTGATCGGCTTAATGGTAGCGGCAATGGACATAGTGCCATTTGCGCGCCTACATCTCAGACCGCTGCAATTATGCATGCTAAGTCAGTGGAATGGGGATTGCACAGATTTGTCCCCTCTGCTAAATCTGGATCAAGAGACCAGAGATTCTCTTCTCTGGTGGTTGTCTCGGGTCCACCTGTCCGAGGGTATGACCTTTCGCAGGCCAGATTGGACAATTGTAACAACAGATGCCAGCCTTCTAGGTTGGGGTACAGTCTGGAACTCCCTGAAGGCACAGGGATCGTGGACTCAGGAGGAGAAACTCCTTCCGATAAATATTCTGGAGTTAAGAGCAATATTCAATGCTCTTCTGGCTTGGCCTCAGTTAGCAACACTGAGGTTCATCAGATTTCAGTCGGACAATATCACGACTGTGGCTTACATCAACCATCAAGGGGGAACCAGGAGTTCCCTAGCGATGTTAGAAGTCTCAAAAATAATTCGCTGGGCAGAGACTCACTCTTGCCACCTGTCAGCAATCCATATCCCAGGCGTGGAGAACTGGGAGGCGGATTTTCTAAGTCGTCAGACTTTTCACCCGGGGGAGTGGGAACTCCATCCGGAGGTGTTTGCTCAGTTGATTCATCGTTGGGACAAACCAGAGTTGGATCTCATGGCGTCTCGCCAGAACGCCAAGCTTCCTTGTTACGGATCCAGGTCCAGGGACCCAGAAGCGACGCTGATAGATGCTCTAGCAGCGCCTTGGTTCTTCAACCTGGCTTATGTGTTTCCACCGTTTCCTCTGCTCCCTCGACTGATTGCCAAAATCAAATAGGAGAGAGCATCGGTGATTCTAATAGCGCCTGCGTGGCCACGCAGGACCTGGTATGCAGACCTAGTGGACATGTCATCCTTTCCACCATGGACTCTGCCTCTAAGACAGGACCTTCTAATACAAGGTCCTTTCAATCATCCAAATCTAATTTCTCTGAGACTGACTGCATGGAGATTGAACGCTTGATTCTATCAAAGCGTGGCTTCTCCGAGTCAGTCATTGATACCTTAATACAGGCACGAAAGCCTGTTACCAGGAAAATCTATCACAAGATATGGCGTACATATCTTTACTGGTGTGAATCCAAGAATTACTCATGGAGTAAGGTTAGGATTCCTAGGATATTGTCCTTTCTCCAAGAGGGTTTGGACAAAGGATTATCAGCTAGTTCCTTAAAGGGACAGATTTCTGCTCTGTCTATTCTTTTGCACAAGCGTCTGGCAGAAGTTCCAGACGTCCAGGCATTTTGTCAGGCTTTGGTTAGAATTAAGCCTGTGTTTAAACCTGTTGCTCCCCCATGGAGCTTAAACTTGGTTCTTAAAGTTCTTCAAGGAGTTCCGTTTGAACCCCTTCATTCCATTGATATTAAGCTTTTATCTTGGAAAGTTCTGTTTTTGATGGCTATTTCCTCGGCTCGGAGAGTCTCTGAGCTATCTGCCTTACAATGTGATTCTCCTTATCTGATTTTTCATGCAGATAAGGTAGTTCTGCGTACCAAACCTGGGTTTTTACCTAAGGTGGTTTCTAACAAGAATATCAATCAAGAGATTGTTGTTCCATCATTGTGTCCTAATCCTTCTTCAAAGAAGGAACGTCTTTTACATAATCTGGACGTAGTCCGTGCCTTGAAGTTTTACTTACAAGCTACTAAAGATTTTCGTCAAACATCTTCCCTGTTTGTCATTTATTCTGGACAGAGGAGTGGTCAAAAAGCTTCGGCAACCTCTCTTTCCTTTTGATTTCGGGGTATTATACGCTTAGCCAATGAGACTGCTGGACAGCAGCCCCCTGAAAGAATTACAGCTCATTCTACTAGAGCTGTGGCTTCCACCTGGGCCTTTAAAAATGAGGCCTCTGTTGAACAGATTTGCAAGGCCGCGACTTGGTCTACGCTTCGCACTTTTTCAAAATTTTACAAATTTGATACTTTTGCTTCTTCGGAGGCTGTTTTTGGGAGAAAGGTTCTTCAGGCAGTGGTTCCTTCCGCTTAATCCCTGCCTTGTCCCTCCCATCATCCGTGTACTTTAGCTTTGGTATTGGTATCCCATAAGTAATGGATGATCCGTGGACTGGATACACTTAACAAGAGAAAACATAATTTATGCTTACCTGATAAATTTATTTCTCTTGTAGTGTATCCAGTCCACGGCCCGCCCTGTCATTTTAGGGCAGGTCTAAAATTTAATTAAACTACAGTCACCACTGCACCCTATGGTTTCTCCTTTCTCTGTTTGTTTCGGTCGAATGACTGGATATGGCAGTTAGGGGAGGAGCTATATAGCAGCTCTGCTGTGGGTGATCCTCTTGCAACTTCCTGTTGGGAAGGAGAATATCCCATAAGTAATGGATGATCCGTGGACTGGATACACTACAAGAGAAATAAATTTATCAGGTAAGCATAAATTATGTTTTTGTGATTTAGATAGAGCATACAATTTTAAACAACTTTCCAATTTACTTCTACAATCTAATTTGTTCATTTAGTATCCTTTGTTGAAAAGCATGCCTAGGTAGGCTTAGGAGCAGAAATGCACTACTGAGAGCTAGCTGATGATTAGACATACATATCTTGTCATTGGCTCACCAGATGTGTTTAGCCAGATCCCTGTAGTACACTGCTGCTCCCTCAACAAAGGCTACCAATAGGTAATAATTATGGTGATAAAAGAATAATTGTATTACACATAAGAATCACATATGCGATAATAAGAGTATAGAAAACCTACCTCTGGAAACGGTTTCCTAAGTTCTGATAGGGCTCTGCTTTCCAAATGGCTTTTCTTTCCTACGTTATGGCGAGTCCACGGCTTCATCATTTACTGTTGGGAATATCTCTCCTGGCCAGCAGGAGGAGACAAAGAGCACCACAGCAAAGCTGTTAAGTATCCCTTCCCTTCCCACAACCCCCAGTCATTCTCTTTGCCTTCGGTGCAAGGTGAAGTTTTGGTGTCTGAAGGAGATTTGATTTATTTCACTTCAATCAAGATTTTATTATTTTGAAAGCTAGATTAGGTTTGCTCTGATCTTTCTTTTCAAGATTGGGTTTAGCCGTACTCCAGGTTAGTCTCTTCAGTAGGGCAGTGGTGGCTTTAAAGCAGTTAGGAACTTGTGAGGTGGTACTCACTGCGTTTTTCTAACATGTTTGCTGCCCTTGTTTAGAAAGCCAGAGTAGGTTTACTCTGTTCTTTCTTGTTTCCACAGGTCTCTTTAAGGAGTGGCTTCCTTTCATACCGGGTGATCTGTCTTCCTGCCGGACAGCTAGATGTGCAGGTAAGTGCCTTCTGGGGTTAGGAGACTGGCACTGAAGGGGTTAAGGACTCCCTGTACCTTATATGGGACACAAAATCCTTACTTAAGGATGTTTAATGGCAGTGAGTAGGCACTTTTAGGTATGTGACAAAGGAGACTTGGGGTTTAACCTCTTTCACTGCAAGGAAGGGGTTAACCCTATATGGTGGCTCAGTAAAACACATTTCTGGCTTATAATCATGTACACTGTGTTCATCAGGGGTTAATCTTTCCCTAGTTCATGATTGTATCTTAAGCTAGTTGATTCTTGGGTCTGCACGGAGTGGGCGTGCTCTTTCTCTAGAGGCGCCATTCCTATGGGGTTATTCTCTTTCTTTCCGCTTGTTAGGTTAAGCGGAACAGAGTTATATTATTTTTTTCTAGCCTCTGCAAGAGACTCCACTTTTTTGTGTTATTAGCCTAAGACTCGGCGGAATGAAGCGCAATGTATATGTGCGCTTCATTTCCTTGCTGATTTTTGTTCCCGCCTCCTTCTTCACGCTCTCAGGACGGCTCTAAAGCGGGGGTGCGCCATTTTGTCTGATTCCTTAGTGGCAAGAGGGGTGTTGTGCTTGAACCGCCACTAGACGGAGCAGCATTTCATATCGGAATTTTGGAGGCTGGTAATGGTAAGCGGGCTGCATACATTACAGGGCTAAAAGCAAAGGGGTCTCAGAAAATTAAAATATCTGTTTTTATTTTAATTCCAGAACTTAAATGTTTTAAATTGCGCTTATTCAGCTAGCTGTTTTACTCTGACTATATATATATATATATACTGTATATATATAACCCTGGCTCGTTCTGTTTCTGCAGATATTAAATTAATGCATTTCAAAATAAAGATGTATGTTTTTTGAGCATCTTGTTCCTCAGCACAAATTTTAGACAGTTTAATTTGTCTATGCGAACACTTGTCAATGTTTTTGATTGTATTCATAGCTTGTTGCACTCTGAGCCTCATGTTTTCAAGGATGATGCTGTTCAGGCATTGCCACAGCTTTCTCCTTAACCGTCCCAAGCCTTAATGGTGTCACATGCAGTGCCCTGTGGTTCCTCTCAATCTGATGGAGGAGTGTATTTGCCTGCAGATTTTGCAGTTCAGGTATTCTCTGCAATATCTGTGGCTTTATCTTTCTTGTTTCCTACACGGAAAACGCAAGAGGACACTTAATGAGTCAGATAGTAAGGTTTCTGCTACATAGGTTGCTTTCCTTCATAAGTCTGATGAGGTCCTGTCGTTAGTAGCTTCTGAGGGTGATATCTCAAATTCGGACAGTATAATTCCTTCATCTGATGCTGAAGTGGTTTCCTTCAGATGTATGCTTTAACACTTCGTGTACTGTTAAAGAAGGTTTTAGCTATTTGGACGACATCAATACTTTTGTGTCGTTGTCAACCCTTGGAAGTTTATTTTTTTTTAAACTTTATCATTTCTATGATTCCTTCCTATAAGGGAGTGTTTCTAGACTTGTTATGGAAGTTTTCACACTAATAGGAGTAGCTAGGGATACCTTTCTTACTGTCTCCTGTCCTTTTATGGATTTTCCTATTGTTGACTCCATTAAATAGAAGAGAGTATTTCTACTATGGCTCAGAGAACTTCGATCCCTATGGAGGATAGTTGTTCCTTTATGGATCTATGGATAGAAACTGGAGGTTTATTTGATCATCTAGAGCGATGTCTTTGTCTAATTAGACTTTCTGTGCTAACCCGTGGGATGTCCTACCTGTGGCTTAGTGGCACAGCCTAGGCTCTTATAACTCTGCAGATGCAGGTTCAATATCCAATTCGACCAAGATATGTGACAACCGTGGTCATATTTGAAATATATTTTTAATATTTCCTTCAAGTCTACGCTTCTGGCACTTCCTTACAAGGGTGAGACCTTGTTTGGACCTGGACTGGCAGTTTTAAAGGCTGACTTTTAGTGATAAAAGGTCTTTTTTACCACTCGTTAAGTGCATAGACTTAAGGAAAGTCTTCCTTGCCCTCTTCTGCAGGGACTGTCCAGTCTTTTGGAATCTGGATTGCTGGAATTCAACCTGTCTGGGTCCGGTTGGGGGAGGGGGGGTTAGCAAGCTAAGATTTCCTCCCAGGGGAAGATCTTTCTTTTCTAGATTATCTGCAACTCAGGTATGATGAGAGGTATTCTTGAACTTGGTTTAGGACCTCCCAGTCTGGGAATGGAATCTAGGTATTTCCTTAAGTTTCTTAGAGTTCAGTTCTGCAAAGTAGTATCCTTCTCCTTTGAATCAGGGGGTCTGGTCTGTTCAGGACTAACGTAGCCCTGAAGGAGTTGTATCCTATTGTTCCCATTTTCTGGGATCTTCTCAAGCTTCTGAGATTCATCATCCTAGGATGCAAGCATGCCATCCTGGACAGTATATGGTTCTTTGAGCAATCGCTCTTTCAAGAAATCCCTTTTTTATGTTTCCATGGATGGGAAGTGACTCTGGGTAAGAGTTTCCTTGTTTCATCTACAAGGGTGTGATTTTTTTGGAACCCTAATAGATTCTCTATCCATGAGAATATTTCTGTCAGAGGTTAGATAATCAAGTTTTCTTCCTCTTACATCTTTTTACAGCCTACGGTTCGGCCAACAGCGAGCTATAGTGGTCCGGTAGATTGTTTAGACATCTTGTAACCAGAGGAGGGGAATTGAATCCAGCTGTAGCTGATTTTTCTTTCTCTGTTCAGTGGCTCAATGTTTGGAGGTACTTGGTCTTAGGGACGTCATCCCTTTTCTCGTGTCCATTTGTGAGCTCTGCAGTTTTGCATGCTCAGTTAACGGAGCGGTGACCATTTGGATCTCTCTCAGAGGGTAGATCTGATTTGGCTTTTAGAGACTCTTTTCTGACGGTATTGTTTCAGGGCGCATGTCTCTGGAGACATTCCTGGGTGATTGTCATCACGGACGCCAGCCTACTGGACTTTTTCTCAGTTGTCCTTAGCTGGTTTATTAGGTTCCAGTCAAAACATTTTACCTCAGTGGCTCGGGGAGGAACTTGGGGTTCCTTAGCTATGAAGAAGGTGGGTCGGCTTGGTTCGGTGGGTGGCAGTTCACATTGGCTGTCTATCTGCCATCCACTTTCTAGGAGTGGATATCTGGGAAGGGGGCTTCCTGAGCAGATAGAATTCTCATTCCGGGGAGTCTGTTCTCCATCCGTAGGTGTTCTCCATGGTTAATCCTCAAATGTGGGTGACTGTATTTGGATTGTTAGCGTCTCTGCAGAATACCAAGCTTCCATGGTACGGTTCAAGGTCAAGAGATCCACAGGCCGCCCTCATTGTTGATCTGGCGGTTCCCTGGGATTTTGTCTTTTTCTGTTTGTTCTCTTTTCACGAGTCATTGCTCGTCTCAAACAGGAGGAAGGATCGTGCTTTTATTATCTCCTGTGTGACTACGCAGGACCTGCTATGCAGACCTAGTGAAGATGTCATCTCTTACACCTTGGAGGCTGCCTCTGAGGAAGGACCTTTTTTCTCAGGGTTCATTCCTTCTTCCAGATATTGTTTCCCTGAAACTGAGTGCTTGGAGATTGAACACTTATATCTGTCTAAGCGTGTTTTTTTTTGAGTTGGTCATTGAGACCATCATTCAGGTCCTCAAGTCTGTTTCTAGACTTTTACCTCTAGTTAGGATTCCTGGGATTTTGTCTCTTTTCCAAATTAATCTGGAGAAGGGATGGTCATTCAGTTCTCTGAAGGGATTTCTGCGTTATTTCAAGTGTCTGTCTAATGTGCCAGATATGCTTTCCTTTTGTCAGGCCTTGGTTAGAAGCAGGCCTCTGTTTAAGTTGGTTGCTCCTCCTGGGAGCCTTTTCCTTGTTCTAAGGTTTTTGCAGCAGGCTATGTTTGGGCCTTTGCGTTCCATAGATATTATTTTTATCTTGCAAGCCATTGTTTCTTTTTGTTATCTCTTCTGCTTGGAGAGTTTTAGAACTTTGCAGTATTATTCGCCTTACCTTATCTTTAATGCTGATAAGGCAGTTCTTCTTAATTAGAAATTTTTATCAGAAAGTTGTTCCTTCTCTATGTCCTAATCCTTCTTCTCATAAGGAACGTCTGTTGCACAATCGGAAGGTTGTGCGTGTTATATAATTTTTAGTACAGCCCTGTTTGTAGTTTTCTCAGGAAGATGTAGGGTCAGAAAGCTCCTGATACTTCTTATGATTGAGAAGTATAATTTGTTTTGTTTATAAGACTGCTGGTTAGCAGCCTTATGAGAGATTTTCAGCTCATTCCACAAGAGCTGTTTTTCCTCTTTTTGGGCTTTCAATAATGAAGCTCGGTGGAACAGATTGCACGGCGACAATTTAGTCTTCTTTTTAATTTATTCTTTTGCTTCGGCTGAGGTTTCTTCTGGGAGTAAGGTTCTTCAAGCCGTGGTGCCTTCTGTTTAGGGCTACCTGTCTTGTCCCTCCCTAATCATCTGTGTGCTCTAGCTTGGGTATTGGTTCACAACAGTAAATGATTAAGCCATGGACTCACCATATCTTAGGAAAGAAAAGAAAATGTATGCTTACCTGATAAATTTCTTTCTTTCCGGATATGGTGATTCCACGGCCCTGCTCTTTATTTTAAGACAGTTGTTTTTTATTAAACCTCAGGCACCTCTACACCTTGTTACTCCTTTTTTCTCCATTTCCCTTTGGTCAAATGACTGGGGGTCGTGGGAAGGGAAGTGATACTTAACAGCTTTGCTGTGGTGCTCTTTGCCTCCTCCTGCTGGACAGGAGAGATATTCCCAACAGTAAATTATGAAGCCGTGGACTCACCATATCCAGAAATAAATACATTTATCAGGTAAGCATACATTTTCTTTTTTCTTTTTGTTTCTATCTATATGGAGTATAATGGGCTATACTGGAGCTGTGTTCTTTGTGAAGAATTTGTTATTGTGTAGAGATGAAGAAATAGGGTTTTAGCCTTCTTGGTTGCAGCACGCTCAATACTCAGTCCAGCATCTTCATTATTTAATATTATCAAGGACCTTGCAAGTGGTCCAAAAACCCCTGCATCTGATCTATATTTGAGAGGATATCCATGGACATTCTCTAAACTAACTTGTGGACTGTGGCTGATTCTGAGTGTAACCCCTGTAGCACCAAACAGTATATTCAGACTTGATTCCATGTATCTTATGGCTGAGCAGCTCTGGAGAGATTTACCTAACATTAATAAATCTGCCCCCAGATTGTAAAAGTATTATGTTGTTCCTTTAGAATAGTCTATATTTTTAGGACTACCTGGATAAGAAGTGATTCTACTTTTAAAAAGATTTTTTAAAATTCATGTTTTATTTATAGATCAAGTAGTTGCTTGTTCTAGTGTGGCTTGCTTAAATACTGTCTAGATTCATTATGTTTAGGAGCCTCCAGACGTCGTCCATTAATAAAAAACTTTTAAAAATTAGTCATAATTGAAAATATTTTTTTTTGCACAAAGGAATGTTGTTACAGATGTTGTGTAGGAATATATGATGTGGCATACAATTTGTGTCCTTAGTTTTAAAATAGTTGCAACCGGATGTGACAAAACATGTCTACAGGTGGTACATTTCAATTATTCAGTGGCCTGTTTTCTTTCCTAAGACATGGAGAGTCCACAATGTCATTCCAATTACTAGTGGGAATATCACTCCTGGCCAGCAGGCGGAGGCAAAGAGCACTACAGCAAAGCTGTTAAGTGTCACTCCCCTACCCATAATCCCTAGTCATTCTCTTTGCCTCTGTCAATGGAGGAGGTGAAGTTTTTTGGGTACTTTTCCCTGCAAGCAAGGATTTGGGTTTTGCTGAGTCCACGTCAATCTTTTCAGTAGAGTAGTGGTAGTTTTTAAGCAGTTAGGTATTTGTGAGGTGGTCCTTACTTTGTTTCCTAACATATTTCTGCCCTAGTTATAGAAAGCCAGAGTTCATTACTCTGTTCTTTCTTTTTCTACAGGTCTCTGTAAGGAGTATGTGTCCTTTCACATCTTGTAAGCTGTCTTCATGCCGGACAGCTAGACTGCAGGTAAGTGCTTTCGTCTTCTAGGTCTTGGAGACTTGCACTTCAGTAGAATATTTCATTTGCAGTATATTGGGACATATTTAAAATCCTTCATATAGGATTCATTTTGGCAGAAGGCAGGCACATTATGTATGTGGAGACTAGGGGTTTATTTTCCCTTTATTGTGATGTTTTTCCTCTTTGGGACTAAGTTATCAAATACATTATTTAGTATGTGTGTGGGGCTTATGTTTTTCTTTTTTTACTGGGCTATATGAATAAACTTACATTTTGGCAGTTTATTTCTCCGGTCTAACTGACAGACTGCTTAAAGTTGCGTCTGTGTAATTTGAGCTCCGGTGTTGTAGGCAGAGGAAAACGTGCGCTTTTACTTGCGGCGCAGTTTCCTTTTCTCTGCCGGTCATGTGACTTTCCTCTTCTGTCAGATTTCACGGAGCGGAGTGGCGTCACTGAAATTCAGTCTCTTCTGTGTCGGTCTGCTGTATGATCGTTCAAAAGACTTTTGAACGATCCAACCTGGACCATGATCACAACAGATGCGAGTATTTTAGGTTGGGAAGCTGTCTGGGGATCTCTGACAGCACAAGGGGTTTGGAAATCTCAAGAGGCGAGATTACCATTCAATATTTTGGAACTCCGTGCGATTCTCAGAGTTCTTCAGTTTTGGCTTCTTTTTGAAGAGAGAGACGTTTATTGGTTTTCAGACAGACAATGTCAGAACTGTGGCGTATGTCAATCATCAGGGTGGGACTCTCAGTCCTCAGGCTGTGAAAGAAGTATCTCGGATACTTGCTTGGGCAAAATCCAGCTCCTGTCTAATTTCTGCAGTCCATATCCCAGGTATAGACAATTGGGAAGCGGATTATCTCTGTCATCAAGCGTTACATCCGGGAGAATGGTCTCTTCACCCAGATGTGTTTTTTCAAATTGTTCAGATGTGGGGGCTTCCAGAAATAGATCTGATGGCATCTCATCTAAACAAGAAACTTCCCAGGTACCTATCCAGGTCCAGGGATCCTCAGGCGGAAGCAGTGTATGCATTGACACTTCCTTGGAGTTATCAACCTTCCTATATTTTTCCGCCTCTAGTTCTTCTTTTAAGAGTGATTTTCAAAATCATCATGGAGCAATCATTTGTGCTGCTGGTGGCTCCTGCATGGCCGCTCAGGTTTTGGTATGTGGATCTTGTTCGGATGTCCAGTTGCCAACCTTGGCCACTTCCATTAAGGCCAGACCTTATATCTCAAGGTTCGTTTTTCCGTCAGAATCTCAAATTATTAAATTTGATGGCATGGAAATTGAACGCTTAGTCATATAGGTTTCTCTGACTCAGTGATTTACTATGTTGCAGGCTCGTAAATCTGTATCTAAAAAGATTTTTTTATCGAGTTTGGAAGTCTTACATTTCATGGTGCTCTTCTCATAAATTCTCTTGGCATTCTTTTAGAATTCCTAGAATTTTACAGTTTCTTCAGGATGGTTTAGATAAGGGTTTGTCTGCAAGTTCTTTGAAAGGTCAAATCTCTGCTCTTTCTGTTCTGTTCTACAGAAAAAATGCTAAACTTCCTGATATTCATTGTTTTGTACAGGCTTTGGTTCGTATCAAGCCTGACATTAATCAATTTTTCCTCCTTGGAGTCTTATTTTGGTTTTGAAGGCTTTACAGGCTCCTCCATTTGAGCCTATGCATTCTCTGGAGATTAAATTACTTTCTTGGAAAGTGTTGTTCCTTTTGGTCATCTCTTCTGCTAGAAGAGTTTCTGATTTATCTGCTCTTTCTTGTGAGTCTCCTTTTCTGATTTTTCATCAGGATAAGGAGGTTTTTGCAGACTTCGTTTAAATTTTTACCTAAAGTTGTGAACTCCAACAACATTAGTAGAGAAATTGTTGTCCCTTCTTTATGTCCTAATCCTAAGAATTTTCTGGATAGATCCTTACATTCTTTGAATGTGGTAAGAGCTTCTAAATATTATGTTGAAGCTAATAAAGATTTCAGAAAGACTTCTAGTCTATTTATTATCTTTTCTGGTTCTAGGAAAGGTCAGAAGGCTTCTGCCATTTCTTTGGCGTCTTGGTTAAAGCTTTTAATTCATCACGCTTATTTAGAGTCGGGTAAATCCCCGCCTCAGAGGTTTACGGCTCATTCTACTAGGTCAGTTTCCACTTCCTGGGTTTTTTAGAATGAAGCTTCTGTTGATCAGATTTGCAAAGCAGCAACTTGGTCTTCTTTGCTTATTTTTACTAAATTCTACCATTTTGATGTTTTCTCTTCTTCAGAAGCAGTTTTTGGTAGAAAAATACTTCAGGCAGCTGTTTGATTCTTCTGCTTATAATTTCAGTTTTTTTCTTTATAAGATTAAAACTTTTGATTTGGGTTGTGGATTAATTTTTCAGCGGAATTGGCTGTCTTTATTTTTATCCCTCCCTCTCTAGTGACTCTTGCGTGGAGTGCCACATCTTGGGTATTTGCTATCCCATACGTCACTAGCTCATGGACTCTTGCCAATTACATGAAAGAAAACATAATTTATGTAAGAATTTACCTGATAAATTCATTTCTTTCATATTGGCAAGAGTCCATGAGACCCACCCTTTTTATGGTGGTTATGATTTTTTTGTATAAAGCACAATTATTCAAATTCCTTGTTGATGCGTTCGCTCCTTTCTTATCACCCCACTTCTTGGCTATTCATTAAACTGAATTGTGGGTGTGGTGGGGGGTGTATTTATAGGCATTTTGAGGTTTGGGAAACTTTGCCCCTCCTGGTAGGAATGTATATCCCATACGTCACTAGCTCATGGACTCTTGCCAATATGAAAGAAATTAATTTATCAGGTAAATTCTTACATAAATTATGTTTTTCTGAGCAGACAGACATTTTTTATCCTGGGAAGTGGCTCTCCATTCGGAGGTGTTCTCCAGTTTAACCCTCAAGTGGGGTGTGCCGGAGTTGGATCTGATGGCATCTCGATAGAATGCCAAGCTTCCAAGATACGGTATTGAACAAAAAGTAGTTAGGAGCACCGAGTGGGGTTTTAAAATCAATATTTATTGTTTGATACAAAGTAAAAATAAAGGGTACAGTATCCTAGGTAAAACCTCTAAACGGGAGTCAAGTGAAACAATGGCTGACATGTTTCACTTGCCTCCCGTTTAGAGGTTTTACCTAGGGTACTGTACCCTTTATTTTTACTTTGTATCAAACATTAAATATTGATTTTAAAACCCCACTCGCTCGGTGCTCCTAACTACTTTTTGTTCTATACTGTGGATGCTATTTGGCCAATAGTGAGCACGGGCTAGGTGATGGGGTCCTGCAGGGGAAATTATTTTAACATCCGTGTAATATCACCCCAAGGATAGTGAGGGAAGGTCTGAGCAGGAGACGGCCTATGAATGTGTATTGAGCACAGCGCAGAGTGCAATACACGGACCTCTCACTGCAATGTTTACAGCACTTAGAGCTGGTGCTCTGTGAAGAGTTTAAAACAAGCCTGAGAGAGAGTAACAGTGGACACGAAGGGAGTGCCATCCTTGAAGGGAAACGTCACTGTGAGTAAGCTGTTTGTCTATATTGCTGGAGTGTAGCTATGAACTTCGAATATTAGTTTTATTTATGAAACACAACACTCACTTAAGCACAGCTTTGTTTATCTCTCATGAGGGAAGCTATTTGGGACAAGTGAACACAGAGTTTCTAGGAATGGTGCAGAACTTGGCCAGCGATGATGATGGCCATAATATAAATATATTGTATATCATTCATTTGAATATTCAAGGGGTGATTGCCCCAAGGTGGACAATGCACTTGCAGGCCTGATTCAGGATTACATTTTTGAATTTTCCAGTGTGTGAGTCCTCCCTTTCCCCCTTCTGTTTTGAATACTTCCAAGATATGGTTCAAGATCAAGAGATCAGCTCTGATAGATGCTCTGGCGGTTCCTTGGAATTTTGATCTAGCATACCTGTTTTCCTCCATTTTCGCTCCTTCTACGAATCATTGTTTGTTACAAACAGGAGAGAGCATCGGTAATTCTAATAACTCCTGCATAGCCTCGCAGAATCTGGTATGCAGACCTAGTGACAATGTCATCTCTTCCACCTTGGAGGTTACCTCTGAGGAAGGACCTTCTAACTCAGGGTCCATTTTTCCATCCAAATCTTGTTTCTCTGAAGCTGACTGCTTGGAGGTTGAACGCTTAGTTCTGGCTAAGCATGGGTTTTCTGAGTCAGTCATTGAGACCATGATCCAGGCTTGCAAGTCTGTTACTCGTAAAAAGGGCTACTCTTGGAGTAGGGTCAGGATTCCTAGAATTTTGTCCTTTCTGGAGAAGGTCTGGAAAAAGGATTGTCAGTCAGTTCTCTGAAAGGTCATATTTCTGCATTATCTATTCTTTTACATAAGCGTCTGGCGGATGTGGCAGATGTTCAGTTTTTTTTGTTAGGCCCTGGTCAGAATCAGGCTTGTGTTTAAACCTGTTGTTACCCCTTGGAGCCTTAACCTTGTTCTTAAAGTTTTGCAGCAGGCTCCGTTTGAGCCCATGCATTACATTGATATTAAAGGGACCGTCTACACCAGAATTTTTATTGTTTTAAAAGTTAGATAATCCCTTTATTACCCATTCCCCAGTTTTGCATAACCAACACAGTTATAATAATATACTTTTAACCCCTGTGATTATCTTGTATCTAAGCCTCTGCAAACTTCCCCTTTTTTCAGTTCTTTTGACAGACTTGCAGTCTAGCCAATCAGTGCCTGCTCCCAGATAACTTCAAGTGCACGAGCACAGTGTTATCTATATGAAATACGTGAACTAACACCCTCTAGTGGTGAAAAACTGTTAAAATGCAATCTGAAAAGAGGTGGGCTTCAAGGTCTAAGAAATTAGCATATGAACCTCCTAGGTTAAGCTTTCAACTAAGAATACCTAGAGAACAAAGCAAAATTGGTGATAAAAGTAAATTGGAAAATTGGTTAAAATTACATGCTCTAGAGTCTATCAGAATCATGAAAGTTTATTTTGGCCTAGACTATCCCTTTAAGTTGTTATCTTGGAAGGTTTTGTTTCTTATTGCTATCTCTTCTGCTCTGAGAGTTATCTTTCATGCGGATAAGGCGGTTCTTCGTACTAAATTTGGGTTTCTCCCTAAAGTAGTTTCGGATAGAAATATTAATCAGGAAATTGTTATTCCTTCTCTCTGTCCCAATCCTCCTCATAAAGAACGTCTGTTGCACAACTTGGATGTTGTGTGTGCTCTAAAACTCTACCTACAGGCGACTAAGGATTTTTGCCAGTCTTCTGCCCTGTTTGTTTGTCTCTCAGGAAAGCGTAAGGGTCAGAAGGCTACCGCTACTTCTCTTTCCCTCTGGTTGAGAAGTATAATTCGCTTTACTTATGAGACTGCTGGCCAGCAGCCTCCTGAGAGAATTACAGCTCAGTAATTATGCTTAGTAAAAAAAAATATATATATATGTTCACCTGATACATTAAATTCTATGATACAGATAGGAATTACTCTTCTCTACTACTAGGAGGAGGCAAAGATTCTCAAACCCCAAGAGCCCTATAAAACCCCTTCCACATCACACAGACCTCAGTCTTTACTTTGCCTCATGTGTAATTTTTCATAAACCTTCCATAATTGGTTGCATATACTTGTCTTTTGCCTCCCTTTATGGATCTACAATATACTCCTATTCCTTAACCCTTTGCTGATATGTTTTTGTACTGGTATGGCTTTGTGCTGCTTATTTGCTAGTGGACAAGTGTCTATTGGTAAGTATAATTTATTTACCATTTTAGACACTCTATGGCTTTTTTGGGGGCACTTTTTTATTTTTTATATATATTTGCTAATATATATGGCCCTGGGAAAGAATTCTATACACTATTCCCTTGCTTTCTTTGCACAATTAGTTGGAATTTCACACATCAGCTTTTTTTTTGCACACATAGTTTGAATTTCACGCATCAGCATTGGCCAGTTTATGCACATTGGGGTAGCACACGTTTGTCCTCCGCTATGTGCACATTGGGTTTTTAGCATGCTAAATTCCTTATACAGGGAGTGCAGAATTATTAGGCAAGTTGTATTTTTGAGGATTAATTTTATTATTGAACAACAACCATGTTCTCAATGAACCCAAAAAACTCATTAATATCAAAGCTGAATAATTTTGGAAGTAGTTTTTAGTTTGTTTTTAGTTATAGCTATTTTAGGGGGATATCGGTGTTTGCAGGTGACTATTACTGTGCATAATTATTAGGCAACTTAACAAAAAACAAATATATACCCATTTCAATTATTTATTTTTACCAGTGAAACCAATATAACATCTCAACATTCACAAATATACATTTCTGACATTCAAAAACAAAACAAAAACAAATCAGTGACCAATATAGCCACCTTTCTTTGCAAGGACACTCAAAAGCCTGCCATCCATGGATTCTGTCAGTGTTTTGATCTGTTCACCATCAACATTGCGTGCAGCAGCAACCACAGCCTCCCAGACACTGTTCAGAGAGGTGTACTGTTTTCCCTCCTTGTAAATCTCACATTTGATGATGGACCACAGGTTCTCAATGGGGTTCAGATCAGGTGAACAAGGAGGCCATGTCATTAGATTTTCTTCTTTTATACCCTTTCTTGCCAGCCACGCTGTGGAGTACTTGGACGCGTGTGATGGAGCATTGTCCTGCATGAAAATCATGTTTTTCTTGAAGGATGCAGACTTCTTCCTGTACCACTGCTTGAAGAAGGTGTCTTCCAGAAACTGGCAGTAGGACTGGGAGTTGAGCTTGACTCCATCCTCAACCCGAAAAGGCCCCACAAGCTCATCTTTGATGATACCAGCCCAAACCAGTACTCCACCTCCACCTTGCTGGCGTCTGAGTCGGACTGGAGCTCTCTGCCCTTTACCAATAAAGCCACGGGCCCATCCATCTGGCCCAAAAAGACTCACTCTCATTTCATCAGTCCATAAAACCTTAGAAAAATCAGTCTTGAGATATTTCTTTGCCCAGTCTTGACGTTTCAGCTTGTGTGTCTTGTTCAGTGGTGGTCGTCTTTCAGCCTTTCTTACCTTGGCCATGTCTCTGAGTATTGCACACCTTGTGCTTTTGGGCACTCCATTGATGTTGCAGCTCTGAAATATGGCCCAACTGGTGGCAAGTGGCATCTTGGCAGCTGCACGCTTGACTTTTCTTAGTTCAGGGGCAGTTATTTTGCGCCTTGGTTTTTCCACACGCTTCTTGCGACCCTGTTGACTATTTTGAATGAAACGCTTGATTGTTTGATGATCACGCTTCAGAAGCTTTGCAATTTTAAGAGTGCTGCATCCCTCTGCAAGATATCTCACTATTTTTGACTTTTCTGAGCCTGTCAAGTCCTTCTTTTGACCCATTTTGCCAAAGGAAAGGAAGTTGCCTAATAATTATGCACACCTGATATGTTGATGTCATTAGACCACACCCCTTCTCATTACAGAGATGCACATCACCTAATATGCCTAATTGGTAGTAGGCTTTCGAGCCTATACAGCTTGGAGTAAGACAACATGCATAAAGAGGATGATGTGGTCAAAATACTCATTTGCCTAATAATTCTGCACTCCCTGTAGCTGTTCGTTTTTTTGCACACATTAATTCTTTTTGATGAGTGTTATCTGCCCTTTGGTTGTTGTCCCCTGCTTTTTGGCTTAGTGCGCATTGTACCTGTGAGTTCATTTAAAAAGGGGATAAGTGATTTCCATTCCTCTAAAGCTTTTTAAGGGGGTTATATTGTTTATTGCATTGCATTGCTTTGCCATATGCTATAATGGAGCAGCCTGATTTTGTTCCTAAATCTACACAAGAAACACATTTCTACCATTATTAGGTGTGCTTATTGTAAAAAAGCTGAGATGCCTTCTCCTGCTCATTTATGAGACTCATGTTTACAATTCTTAATGCAATCAGACCAACCTAATGTTGTTTATTTAGGTATGAATGCACCTTCTGTTTGTTCATTATAGGAGAATACTGATATTGTTTCAACTACTGTGCTCAATTTTATCAAGGCTGCAGTTTCTGAGGCACTGGTTGCTCTCTCGCCTTCAAACAAGTGTAAAAGGTCAATTTAGATTTACCTTCTACATGTACTATGTGATCTGAAACCAGGGATACTGTAAAGTCTCCAGATGGTGAAGTTTCCTCTGGTGTTGAGGAATCTTCAACTGATGTTAAACCTGATATTTCCTCTTTTTTGTTTAAAGTTGAACATATTCATTCTCTTTTAAAGGAGGTCTTAATTACTTTAGGGGTTAAAGATCCTAAAGTTTCTGATGATAAGCCAAGTAATCGTCTAGTCTTTCAGAGCAGTATTCTGATGACTCTGCTAGTGCAAATCTTCTGGGTTTACTCAAGAGTGCTAATTCTTATTATTTGTTATGTTGTATTTGATATTATGAAGATTAATGTCTAAAGCATGTCTTTGGCGGTCCTTGCCAGGAGAAATTTATGGCTTAAACCATGGTCTGCTGATATGGTGTCTACATGCAGATAATTCTCTTTCCTTTTAGGGAAAGAAGTTGTTTGTTTAACTCCGATTTAGATTCTGTAATATCTACGTTACTGGAGGAAAATGGCTTTTCTCCCTCAGGACAAGAAGTTTAGAGGGAAATCTAAAGCTTCTAATCGTTTTTGTTCCTTTTGTCTGAATAAGGAACAAAAGATTGACTCTTCTGCTCAGAAGCAAGGCACCTCTGGTTCACTCTGGAGACCTAGTGCTAACTGGAGCAAGTCAAAGCAGTGTAAGAAATCTAACCCTACTACCAAAACTGCATGAAGGTGCGGCCCCCGATCCAGAAGTTTTGGTAGGGGCAGATTCTGCTTCCAGGAGGCTTGGTTTCAGTCAATTTGAGATCTCTGGATTATAAATATATTTTCTCAGGGATATCAAATAGGATTCAGAACAAGGCCACCCAGAGGAAGATTTTTCTAATGTTCCAAGAAAATCCTGTAAGATTTGTTTCTAGTCTCAGATCTGCAAGCTGTGGGAGTCATCTAGTTCCTTTGCAGGTATAGGGGATGAGATTTTATTCAGATCTCTTCATTATTTCAAAGAAGGAAGGTACTTTCAAACAAGTTCTAGATCAGCCAGCTCTAATCAAGTTTGTAAGGATTCCATTTTTCATAATAGAAACTATTCAGACTATTCTGCATTTTTTTTTTAGCAAGGTCAATTTATGTCCGAAATGAGACGCAAGAAGTAGCGACTCCGGAGATCCAAACACTGGTTAATAGTGAATATCCCTAGCTAGACCCCTTCCATTTATTACAGCCACAGTAAACTGCTTGTGTGTGAGTGAGTGATGTTAAATATGGATAACAAGCTGAGTGGTTTACCTCCTTTGCAAACACGCAACAAATGTATAAGGTATATAAAAAATGCGTGCCTTGTTTCTATGATTGCTTGCATGCATACCTTTTGTTTTTAACCAAATTACTATATGTTTTTAATTATTGTGCAAATTAAGGGTTAACACTTGAGGTATATAAGAGGGTATTCTCCTTAGAGAGACATGTCTATGAGTTAGCGCCAGTAGGAGGAGCGAAACCTGTCAGACATCACTCTTGTGAACGATAAAATCCTGGTCTGCAGACATGGTTTCTAAGTCCAGAAGTTTGTCCTTGGCCTTTAAAGTTAAGACCCTTTTTGGGCTGGGTTTAGATTTTATCATCTCTACAATGACTGGTGGTAAGGTAAAGGGGTTTTTCTACCCCAGGACAAAAAGAGTAGACCTAAGGGGAAAATGAGGGAGAGCGTTTTTGTCCCTCACGCCAAAATAAGAATCAAGGATCCTTTTCTTCCTAGAAGTTGGAGTCCTTCAAGCCTACTTGGAGGCCAAATTCTGTCTGGTCCAAGTCCAAACAACCCAAGAAATCCTCAAAGATTAAGTCTACATGAAGGTGCGGCCCCCCGATCCGGACTCATGGAAATTGTATCCTAGGGTTACAGGATAGGTTTCAAGTCTTGTCCTCCCCGGGGGAGGTTTGTTCTGTCCAACATTTCCAAGTTCCAGAGAAAAGGGAAGCCTTTCATCGCTGTGTAATGGACTTGGAAGAAATGGAAGTCATTGTCCAGTACCTCTGGAGGATCAGGGTACAGGATTCTATTCAAATCTGGTTATTGTTCCAAAGAAGGAGGGAACTTTTCATTCAATCCTGGACTTAAAGACGTTAAACAAATTTCTAAGGGTTCCCTCGTTCAAGATGGAAACAATTTGATCAATACTCCCTCTAGTTATCCAAGGACAGTTCATGTCTACCATTGTTCTGAAGGACGTATACCTTCACATACTTATTCATCTGGACCATAATCGGTTTCTCTGATTTGCATTTATGGACAAACATTTTCAATAATTACAAAGGTCCTGGGATCTTTACTGTCGGTGATTCATTCTGGGGGTGGTTGCTGTGGCTCCTTACCTGGACAATATTTTGGTTGAGGCTCCATCTTTACATTTAGCAATCAAAACAACGACTGTGTTTTCTTCACAGTCATGGCTGGACCATAAATGTGCCAAAAAGTTATCTTATTCCAAGCACCAGAGTAGTCTCCTTGGGTGTGATCATAGACTCAGTGGAAATTAAACTTTTTCTGACAGAACAACGAAGTCTGAAACCACAAATGGCTTGTCAACAGTTGCAATCTCTACAGTTTCCCTCCGTAGCTCAATGTATGGAAGTTGTGGGCCTTATGGTAGCAGCTTCGGACTCAGTTTAATTTGCAAGTTTTCACTTGTGTCCTTTGCAACTCTGCATGTTAAGGCAGTGGAACAAGGATCACTCTGATAGAGCACTCGAAAATACCTTTCTTGGTGGATGTCCCCTGATCCGAGATCATGGGAGATTATTACTAAGGACACCAGTCTGGGTGCGGTTTCTGGTAATTCAAAAGTTCAGTGAGTTTGGTCTTTGCAGTAAGCACATCTTCCTATCAATGTTCTCGAACTCAGGGCATCTTCAATGCTCTTAAGTCATCTCCGCTTGGTCCTATTTCTTCATTTTCAATCAGACAATATAACGGGGGTGGCTTAAAAAAATCATCAGGGAGGTATCTCGTATCCTGTCTTGGGCAGAGTCAAATCTTTGTTTGATTTAAGCCATCTATATTCCAGGCATGGACAACTGGGAAGTGGACTATTTAAGTCGTCAAACCCTCCACCCAGATGAATGATCTCTTAATCAGGTATTTTTCAGCCAGCTGATAGTTCGCGGGGGGACAACCAGGGATAGATCTAATTGCCTTAGATCTAATGGCATCTCGGCTCAATCAATAGCTTCCTTGCTATGGCTCCAGAGCGAGAGATCCAAAAGTGGAGTTCATGGATGCGCTGACAGCCTCATGGCATTATCAACTCGTCGACCTGTTTCCTCAAATTGTACTTCTTACTCAAGTAATTGTTAGTCTCAAACAGGAGTTTGTCTCAGCAATCTTAGTACCTCAAGCTGGACTTCAAAGAACTTGGTATGCGGACCTAGTCAGGATGTTGAGTACTCCACCATGGCGCCTTCCTCTTCGTCAGGATCTGTTGGTGCAAGGTCAGTTCTTTAATCAAAATCCGTATGTTATAGATACTCTTACATATACTCTGTTACTCTAATACATGGTATGGAAGGTGTACCTTTCTTGGTGTTCTAAGCGTGGTTTTTCATGGCATTCAGTGAGAATTCCTCGGATTTTGCAGTTCCTTCAGGAGGGTTTAGACAAGGGTCTTTCGGCCAGCTCTATTAAGGGTCAGATCTCTGCCCTTTAAGTTCTTTTACAAAAGAAGTTAGCTCATTTGTCTGATGTTATTAAGCCGACTGCTCCTCCTTGGAATCTTAACTTAGTTCTTAAGGTTTTGCAAGCTCCTCCATTTGAACCAATGCATTCTTTGGAAGGTTTTGTTCTGGAAAGTTTTATTCCTTTTGGCTATCTTTTCAGCTAGAAGAGTTTCTGAGCTATCTGCTCTTTCGTCTGATCCTCATTATTTGACTTTTCATCAGAAAAAAACAGTTCTGCGTACCGAATCTGTTTTTTACCGAAGGTTGTTTTTAGAGGATAATATTAACAGTGAGATGATTGTTCCTTCTCTCTGTCTGAACCCTAAGTCTTCA
Organism: Bombina bombina; assembly: GCF_027579735.1. Lineage (NCBI taxonomy): Eukaryota > Metazoa > Chordata > Amphibia > Anura > Bombinatoridae > Bombina > Bombina bombina. Next base: position 201,749,525 of record NC_069499.1, read on the forward strand.
AAGGAACGTCTCTTGCATAACCTAGATGTGGTTCGAAATTCTATTTGCAGGCTACTAAGGAATTTCTTACTTAGATGCGAGTCAGTTTCAACTAATTGAAGTTTTAAAAATGAGGCTTCTGTAGAACAGATTTGCAAGGCGGCTACCTGGTCTTCCTTGCATACCTTTACTAAATTCTATCACTTTGATGGAAATGATTATGTTTTCCAGGGATTTCAAGCTTGGCCTCTGTTAAAAAAAAAGACACATCTCAGTTTTTAGACAGACAACGTCACAGCAGTAGATGAAGTCCTTAGCCATAGGGGCTTCTCTGATTCTGGTATTAACACCTTGATTCAGGCTCATAAGCCTGTAACAAGGATAATCTATCACAAGGTCTTTATTTCTTGTTGTGTAGATCATGGTTTTTCTTGGAATTCTTTCAGAATTCCTAGCATTTTGCAGTCCTTACAGGATGGTCTGGATAAGGGCCTATCTGCCAGTTCCATGAAGGGGCATATTTCTTCTCTTTTTGTTTTGTTCCACAAGAATTGACAAAGCAGGGGAAATATAAGAGGGCGGGTCTCGTGGACTCACCACCACAAAATAAATTAATTTATCAGGTGACCATAAATTTTGGGGTTTTTTCCAAAACAGCAGCAACTTGGTCTTCTTTACTCTCTTTTCTTTTGGGATAATTTGTGACACAAAATTTATACAGACTAAATTGTTAATAGGTGCCTGCCTTAATTTTTGTCCCACCCATTTGCTCGTTGAATCCACAGTTTGGGTATTAGATCCCAGGAGTGATACCTAGTGGTGTCTCACAATTTTTATGCTCACCTGATAAATGTATTTATTTTGTGGTGGCAAGAGTCTATGAGACTACTTCTCTGTTTATCTCCTTTCCTCAGCTATACATTAGACTGGGATACGTGAGAGGTGTGGAGTTGTTGGGTATCTTCTAGTGGCCATGAGTTGGGTCCCAGGAGTAATAGCTTGTGTGCTCCCACCATCATGAAATAAAACATAATTTAATTTCTTTCACAGTGTTGAAATCTCATTCTATTTGATTGTGCCCCTATACATTCATGACCAGGGCTGGAGTATACATTTGTTTTCTAAAAAAACAAACAAAACAAAAAAACATTTAACACACCAGGAAAGAGAAAAAATTAAAAACTGATAATGCAAGTAAATTGATGCAGGCTTAAAAAAACGTAGTTATAAATCAAGAGATCAATCTCTGGGCCGTTAAATTAAAAATCCTGAGATAAAAGAAAAAGAAGGGTAAAATCAAACAGGAAGACTGAACATCCAATATAGGTCTGCATAACTAGATTTGTAAGACCAAGCTATGATATGTGATTTCCTGCAACTGGTGTCTCAACAAATCAAGTAGACATATCTGGTCCATTTCTAGCGTAATATTTACACCAAAAGTTTTTTGTAGCCAGAATCGTAATTGGTACCAGATTTGTTTAACTAATGGGCAGTGGAAGAAGTAGTGAAAAAAGTCTGGGGCTTCCTTGCTACATTTAATTTGTATTAATGTGTGTGGGTTTCTATTTAGTAAGTCGATCAGGGGTGATGTTATCTTTATTTACCATTCTAATCTGAGCTTCTCTAAACAAGATTGCTAGTGTAGCTTTTTTAACCCTTTCTAGACTATTTTGGATATCTGTTAGAGTAATTGTCAAAAATGTCACGCCTCCAATCATCCACTAATTGTGTATGTATTTTAACAGCTGCTTGTTGCATTAGAATTTGGTAAAAAAAAAAAAAACAGATAAGAAGTTGCCTACTGTAAACGCCAGTTGTGGTACCGCCAGAGGGGAGGCAACCCAAAAGCTTGGATAATCTCCCCTAAGACAATCAATATAGGTTCTCATTTGCAGATATGCGTAAAAAATGGTTGTGTGTAATGTCATATTGTCTACGTAATTCTTGAAAGGTTTTCACAGTGCAACAAATGGTCCAAAACATTCCCAATAACGCATAGTCCAGCCTCTTTCCATTTCATAAATATAGCAGTGTCAATACCAGACAGAAAATTTTTATTACCCACCAAAGGGATATATTTAGGAGAAGGGCGAGTTAACCCCAAAAATTGATGGGTCAAGTGCCAAGCTCTCAAAGCATCCCTATATGAAATAGAAGATTTAATATGTAACGGGACGTCTTGTGGTTAAACATATGGGAGGAAAGATAAATTATGATGTTGTAGTACTGCTTCTTCTAAAGATTGGTCATAGAAATTATTAGTTGATAGTTGCCAATTAGTTACTAATCTCATCAGCGCCGCCCAATTATACAGTCTCAGATCTGGCAGTTCAAGACCACCACTCAGGTAAGGGAGGTAGAGTTTACGGGCTGCTATACACTACACGGTGTGCCTCCTAACCATTTAAATGCTTTAAAAGCTCTATTCATTGCTGTAAGATCCTTTTTAGTAAGCAAAAAGGATAACATAAGCATGGGGGTAAAGCAGGGGAGCGTAACCATTTTTGTTAGACTAATTCTTCCTGTTAGAGAGGCAAGTTCTTCCAGTTGTAACTGGCTACAAAGTGTAGCACATTGCTTGGCAACATTTAGTTCATATAATTTAAATGGATTAGGATTTAGATGAATCCCTAAATATGTAAGAATATGTAGGACCACTGTAAATGGGTAAGTGAGATCTGTGGTTGCATGTTTGTACTGCCATAAGATTTCCGATTTGGACATGTTGACTTTGTAACCTGAAAACCTACCGAAATCTCAAATAGTTTGTAAAATTTTAGGGATAGGTTTAGATGGGTTTTCCACAAATAGCAACGTCACCAGCATATAGAGCTAATTGAAGAGCTTTCCCCTGTATGTTGATCAACGGGAATATCTTTATCAATTAAAGAGCCAAACGCTCAAGAATTAAGTTAAATAGTAAGGGAAGAGTGGGAACCCCTGTCTAGTGCCCCTTTGGAGGTTTATATCTGAAGAGAACATCCCATTTACAAGAATACATGCAACGGGGAAGAGTATATATTCTGAAGGAAATTAACAAAAGGGCCCTTAAAATTAAAACATTGTAAAGAGTGAAATAGATTAAGAGAGATACCACACAGCCCTGAAAGGGAATGGAGGAAATGAGAGCAGTGAGGAGGGGAGACTACAAAGAACAGACACAGTTACTGTGAACAGCTTTAGACCTCTCTATAGCACTGGCAATAATATAGGAGTTACTTGCAGCAGACTCCAGCATTACCTCTAGCTCCACCTACATAATTCCTGCAGCAGCACCAGTGTAAAAAAGGTTCTGTACACTGCTCACTGCTGTGGGGGAGATAAGCAGATCTCTTGGAATAATAAATGAAGATATCTTAAAGGCACACACACCCTTACACCTGCACTGTGTATGCTCATCTAGCCCAAACACATACATCTATTCCTCTATTACTATAGTTAAATAAAAAAAACAGAAATAAAGCAATACCATACCTTTTACACACACAACCTCCAATACTTTTACTGCCATATAATATTAATTAAACTTCTGAAGAGTTAAATACAGATGTGAAATAGTTTGCAGATAGTAACTAAAAAAACCAACTCAATTAATAGCCATATGCAGCTATCAGACTGAAATGATGCCATTAAAAACAAAGCATGATAAACCTATCAAGGAAAACCTGTCCTGCTGCTAAAAATGATTATTTTACTCACTGACAATATTATTTCTGCTGGCCAGGAAGCAACTGTGAGCAAAGACACAGAGGGCAATACATGTGATGTCCTTACCTGCCTTTCACAACCACAGATGTCAGTACTTCAATAGCAATGTGTGCTGACTGTAAGGAATACAAAACCAGCATCTACATTCCAAAACTTCACTGCAAATGGCTTGTAAACCTCCAGCCCTGAATATGTGTGGTGTAGTCCCAGAGTACTCACTGACAGTCACTATGTGCTGCTTCCCTTCAACCCAGAACTTACAGAGCAGTCCATAGAGAGAGAGACAGAGGAGGGGGGCTACAAGCCAGGTTAGGATGGAGGTCGAGCCTATCCCAGCACTAAAGAATCTCCCTGGGGAACAGGGTGCAGGTCTGTAAGTTCTAATAACGGTATCTCTATACTGCCAGAGAGAAGAGCAGGTTGACAGGCCATGTTAAGAAAGGGGAGGAGCTTATCCCTGCACTGCTAAACAGATTAGTAGTGAAGTCCTGCTCTCTGCAAAGTTATCACACTACTGCCCGCTGCAATCAGAATTATTAAAGCCAAAAAGTTACACACCACTGTCTCTGGGAAACAATAATAAATGACTCTCATATGCGGATGCGTGATGGGTATTACAATATTCTTTCTCTTCTGAATTGTGTCTGTTTTTATTTATTTATTAGTTTTGTCACAAAACTCCTTTACCTGCAATAAATAAAAACAGACATGATTCAGAAGAGCAAGAATATTGTAGTAATTATAGTACAAGTCACGCATCCGCATATGAGATCACTCTCGGATCAGTCACTGGCCGGCTTAGTGTGTGACACTGTATGGTGACTGGTCGTGTGCTTACCGGGTCTTGTCTTCTACAACAGAGAGACCACCACCAGTCACTGCAGGCAGTCAGTTGCGGAACGGCAACAGGTCCTCCAGACTCCAGGGTAGGACAAGTAGTTGTAGTGAAGTCACGCCACACACTCAGTCACATGTGTGCTAACATCTTAACTTTACTGTGTTCCCATGCCAGCATATGACCTGCCTCCTCCTCCAGGTTCTCCACAAGCGTGATGTCACTGACTGTGAGAGACCTGATTGGCTCGAGGCTGTTTGAACAAAAGCCTCTATTGGTAGTGTATGGGCCACGAGAAGCTTAAGAAGCACCCCTGGGTGGCGCTAGCTCTCGCGGCACATACCCTTAATTAGCAAGATATCCATGTTGCGCAATGGGAGGGCAGCTTAACAGCTCACAGCCTCTCCTTTGCGCGATATGGATGTTGCTAGGCAGCCTTTAATAATTACAATACTATTATGGTAGCAACTGAGTCGGGGGTGGGGGGGGTAAGCGGGGTACATTTTGGGGTACATATTGTTTTTTTTATGTACATATAAACTTACATTTATTTTTTATTAAACATAATTTAAAAGTGTAATACACACATAGGACAGGTGAGGTGCTGCCTCATTTGCCTCCTATGACTGCACGTCACTGGATTAACCCATTCCACCCTATCAAAGGCCTTTTCCGCATCTAGGGATAACAGAAGAATCATCATCAGAACCAGTGTGTCTACGTTTCCAGCAATAGTCAGTGGCATGTAGTACTTGTCTCAGATTAACTGCAAGGTTCTTTTATAGACAAAACCTGTTTTGTAATCAGAGTTCTATTACGATATGGGGCGGTAAGATTCGGGTACTGGTTTGGGTATGAGAGTGATATGGGCAGACAAAATGTTCTTAGAGGGGCGCACTCCCTCCTGGAAATAGTTATTAAAAAGTTTAGTAAGCATCTGAGAAGTTTGTGTTTTGAGTAGTCTATAAAATTCTATGTGGAGACCATTAGGTACCTCTGCCTTCCCCACTGCTAACAATGAAATGGTTTGATTTAGTACCTCAGTCGAAATGGGAGCGTTTAGTTGAGCCAGTTGATCCTGGGAAAGCTGAGGTAGGCAAAGAGCCTTCCAAAACTAATTTTGAATATCAGTCGGACATGTAGTCTGCTGCGTATATAAGTGGGAATAATATTGTGCAAAACAATTAGCCACCTCTCTTGGGCTGCTATATAACTTGTTTTCAAACTGAAGTGAGGCCACATCGCAATTGAATTGTGGCCAAACCCTTCCTTGCTGAACACAGCTTTGCCATAGAAGCTAGCAATCTGCCACATCTATTACCAAACCGATAAAACCTAGAGACTGTCTTAAGGAGACCCGAAGCTGCCTGTTTTTTCAGAAAGGCATCCATCTCTTAATAATGTAAGAATTATATTTTTCTTTCGATCTAAAGGAGCAATATTCCTGATAAGAATTACTTAGTTGTTTTTGCAGCATGAGGTACGTATTTGTGTTGTGTCTTGTGACGAAGGTTAGCCACATAAGAAATGATATTGCCTGCAAGCACTGTTTTCACTGTAAATAGTTGTGTGTTAGTAACATTGGGCAGCATTGTCTGTGTAAAAATCTGTCCAGCTTTGGGAGAGAAATTTCTGAAAAGCTGGAACAAAGAAATGTAGGGTGTGTCTATTAGTTGGGGGGGGGGGGGGTTTATATGTGCATTACTAATTCACCTGGGGCATGATCTGAAATCAGATTGTTGTGAATTGTATCAGAACAAACTAAAGAGGGAAGGGATTCAGAGAGAAGGAAAATATCTAAGTGGGAAAGGGGTGACTTGGCCTTCGATAAGCAGGTATAAATTTTACCCTCAGGGTGTCTTAACCTCCATATGTCAGAAAGGTATAGTTCAGTTGACAATTTAGCAAAGACTTTCTTTACAAACCTCCCCTTATATTCTGGGGATCTATTTCTAGGGTGACACCCTGGAGCCATCATTCTGTCTCCTTTTGGGTTAGATGTAAGGTTAAAGTCCCCACCCATTATCATTTTTGTTCCCAAATATGGGGCCAATGCCTGTGTAAGATTGGAGTCATATATGTTACATAGAGTGTACAGGGTGGATTTAAGCTTTATTTTAACAATTAAAAACCTACCTTCACTATCTTTTTGGGTGTGCACAATGTCTGCATTAAGCCTTTTACCAAACAAGATCACTAGTCCTCTGCTAGAACTAGTGTAAGATATATATGTTACATGTTTAACCCAGTGCCTTTTAAGTTTCTCATGCTCACTGTCTATTAGATGTGTTTCTTGTAAAAACTCTATATCAGTGCCAAATCTTCTCAAATGAGCTAAAATAGACTTTCATTTTATGGGGGAGTTAATCCCTCCCACATTCAATGTTATAAACTTAACAGACATGGGTCATCAAGAATATTCGTGCATGACGGGAGAGTTGGAGTGGGAAGGTTTTTAGGTGATAAATTAGAATCATCTATCTATTATTTTGCAAAAATAATATGTGCATGAGTGGCATGCTAAGCGCTATTGTTCCGATAGTACAATAAATATATTGTTGAGTGTTTGAGATATTCATTAGCTTCACTGGGGGTATTAAAGAATTGAGGGCCAGAAAGAATTAGTCATTTTAATCTGGCTGAATACAGGAGAAACACTTTTATTTTCCTTATTCAGACCAGAACAAATGGAAGAAAACTCTTTTGCGTTTTTTTCATTAGTTCTGCAGAAAAATCTTGGTAAAGATACAGTTTAGTGTTTTCATACATTAAAGGGACATGAAACCCAAAATTATATCTGATTCAGATAGAGAATACAATTTTAAGCAACTTTCCAATTTAATTCTATGATTTCATTTGCTTCCTTCTCTTGTTATCCTTTGCTGAAAAGTTTATCTAGGAAAGTTCATGAGCATCAAAGAACCTAGGTTCTAGCTGCTGATTGGTGGCTGCATATATATGCTAATTGCTATTGGCTCAACCATGTGTTCAGTCAGCAAATAGTAGTGCATTGCTGATCCTTCAACCAAGCAAATTTGATAATAGAAGTAAACTGGAAAGTTGTTTAAAATTGTATGTTCTACCTAAATCATGAAAGAAAAAAAATTAGTTTCATGTCCTTTTAAGTTAGGGAGTTTACAATATGCTCTTAGAACCAAAATCTTTATTTGAAAGTGTAGAAATGTAATCATAATTTACCTTGGTAGAGTGGAATCATTAGAAATAGACCTTTCTGGGCCTACTCTGTGTGCTCTTTCAACACTTCCGCTAAGTATACTGGGTGAAATTCGTAGCAATGTTTGCAATGTTTGTTCTACAAAGTTAAAGGGAACCATAACACCTGCTGTAAATGTTTTAAACTAACTTTTTCTGATTATCCAAAAAAAATGACTGTAATGCTGCATCTTTATCTTACTGCATTATGTTGTAGATAAAAGCATTACCATTTAAACGTTGATCTGCAGCATTGCATGTGCTATGCAAGCTGCCCTCTTGTAACGTGCGTTCCACAACACTGTTACATGATGCACACGGCACCAGCTATTACTAAATCATAGTGAGCCCTGCAGTGTCTGACAAGAACTGCTTCAGGCACTGTTATGCTTATAAATAGCACGAGCAGGGAAGGAAGTGTGAGGGGGAGGGGAGGTGGAGAGAGCGAGGCACAGGGGGAGGAAAAAGCAAACTCACGCTGCATAAAAATTGTAACAAGAGACATTCATCTACCAAAGCTTTTCTTCCCCATGTGCCTCCCTCTCTGCCTCTCCTCCCCCTCACACTAACTTCCCTGCTCGTGCTATTTATAAACATAACAGTGCCTGAAGCCGTTCTTGTCAGACACTGCAGGGCTCACTATGATTTAGTAATAGCTGCCGGTGCCGTGTGCATCATGTGACACAGTGTTGTGGAATGTACTTTAAAAAAATGGCAGCTTTAAATCATAAAGCTTTTACAGATTTCAGTAAGATGAAAAGACATTGTTAGTTTATTTTGCACAATTAGATCAAGTTAGTTTAGTATATGTCAATCGGGTGTTGTGGTTCCCTTTAATAAGATCTACAGGTTTAACAGACTCAGGGAAGCCAATGAATCGCAGATTATTGTGTCTGGACCTATTTTTAAGGTCTTCTAGGCAAGTATGCAAAGTTTGATTTCTCTTTTAAAGTTTTTTCCATTTGTTTAGCTAGAGTTACACTGGAATCCTCTGATACTCTCTCCTCCACTTTATTAAATCTTGTTGTAATTTTCTTAAGGGACATAATACTCATATGCTAAATCACTTGAAACTGATGCAGTATAACTGTAAAAAGCTGACAGGAAAATATCACCTGAGCATCTCTATGTAAAAAAGGAAGATGTTTTACCTCACAATTTCCTCAGCTCAGCAGAGTAAGTTCTATGTAAAAAGTTATTCTTCAGCTGCTGTCCAGCTGCAGGTAAAAAAAAAATGGAGAAATGAACTGTAGCCAATCAGCATCAACAGTGCTGAGGTCATGAACTCTTTTGCTGTGATCTCATGAGATTTGACTTAACTCTCATGAGATTTTATAGTAAACTTCCTTAACTTGAATAGGGAAATAACATGAGTGTGCAAGAGGCTCACGCCCTTGCCTGTCCCGGGAGAGGCATACTGATTTGCTGCTTAAAGTCCTTTGCAAAAGGGTGTGAATACTTAGAACCTTTTGAGGTAAAATATCTTTCTTTTTTACATAGAGATGTTCAGGTGATAGTTTCTAGTCAGCTTTTTACAGCTATGCTGCATCACTTTCAAGTGTTTCAACATTTGGGTATCATGTCCCTTTAATGTCACCACTTTGACTATCTTAGACCCTTTTGAATATTGTCTATTTCCTTCTTAATATGAGGAGAGTCCACGGCATCATTCCTTACTGTTGGGAAATACTGAACCTGGCCACCAGGAGGAGGCAAAGACACCCAAGCCAAAGGCTTAAATACTTAAATACTCCCCCTACTTCCCTCATATCCCAGTCATTCTTCGCCTTGCGTCACAGCAGGTTGGCAGAGAAGTGTCAGAAGATTTGAAGTAGTCTTATCAGCCTCTCAGTGAGAGCATTGATGAATGTTAGAGTCTGGAGATTCAGGGACAGTCTTTCTGCGAATGCATCCAGACTCGTATTAACAGCTCCTAAGCAATCAGTGTTGATGAGTTTCACTGCCTGCTTCCATCACTCAAGTCCATGTCAGGAGCGATGCTACAAGACTGTCAAACTTGAGAGGCTGTGTTTCTATTCCACAGCATAGATTCCGGTAAGATCGTTTCATTTTTTTACACATATGACGGCGCAAGAAGACAGGGTCACAGATTGGCTCCTTTTATCTGTATGAAATCAAGGGTTAATATCTCCGGAGGGAAATTATTGAACAGGGGGGATTAATCTCATAAATTTTATTTGATTACACTACAATATGTGTAAGATGAAGTTCAGGCAGATGTTGGAACGTACAGGTTTTTTTACTTTCGTTTTTGGGAGCTGCACAGCCTGAAAGGCTTGGCGTGCTTTTTTACTATTATAGCAGGGGCAGTCCTGCATTGCGCACCATGTAACCGGCTGTGGTCACACTTATTCCTCTTTCCTGACCGTGCGGTTTACCGGAGAAGTGGTTTCTCTGTTTGGCCTGGGTCATAGGAAGTGACGAGTGCCCCAGCCATTGGGGGTATAAAGGTGCTGTTTTTTCTTATTAATCAATAGTCTGCTTTGTTAGCGCAAGCTATGGAGGATTCTAATGCGTTAGAGGGTACTCCCTCTTTACCTTAGTCTTATACCTCTCTATATTGTGAGTAGGCCACTGTATACCCGCCTGCTCAATTATGTTCCACGTGCCTTGATAAAGTCATCCTGTCAAAGAAAGTTAATATGTGTGATACCACTGAGCCGTCCATCCCGTGAGGTGCATACCCTACAGTCATCTTCCTGTAACACTCCTAATCCTCCATCTGGAGGGGCCCTTTTATCACCAGACTTTACTGAGCAGCTACAAATGGCAGTGTCTGCGGCCTTTAGTGCTTTATCTCACCCTGCTAAGCGCAAGCGAAATGTCAAATATTGCTATCCTTCCCAGGGGTCATCTACTAGCTTATTGGATATATCTGATACAAGATTATCCGATGATGAAGGCACCTCTGATACTTCAGAGGGTTCTCTTTCTGGGTCGGAATCTGCTGCCTCTAAGCCTCCAGCTAAGGAGGAACCAGACTTTAGATTTAGAATTGAGCATTTACGCTTTCTGCTGAAGGAAGTTTTGGCTACGTTAGAGGTCCCAGAGCCCAAATTGCCTGAGGAGCCTTTGATTCCTAAATTAGATAAGGTCAGATAAGAGGACAGGGTTTTACCACAAACTTTCCAGGTTCCCGTAAAGGTGGTGAACATTATTAAGAATGAATGGGAAGTAATTGGTTCTTCATTTTCCCCTTCTTCCTTTAAAAAATTGTTTCCGATCCCGGACTTTCAATTGGAGTTGTGGAGTTCCATTCCCAAGGTGGATGGCACTATCTCCACACTTGCTTAATGCACTACTATCCCGCTTGATGATCAAGAGCCCATGGATAAGAAGATAGAAACTCTGTTAAGAAAGATGTTTCAACATACTGGATATTTGTTTCAACCAGCAGCGGCTGTTTCTGCGGTTGCTGGAGCGACTAGCTACTGGTGTGACTCCTTATCTGAGTTGATCAAGGTGGAGGGTCCCCTCAACGTGATCCAGGAAAGAATTAAGGCCTTAAGGGTGGCTAATTCTTTTATTTGTGATGCAAATATGCAAATAATTTGCCTTAATGCCAAGGCTTCAGGGTTTTCTGTTCAATCCCGTAGGGCACTCTGGCTGAGGTCCTGGTCTGCGGACATGACTTTTAAATCAAGTCTTCTTTCCCTCCCATTTAAGGGAAAGATTCTATTTGGTCCAGGCCTGGACTCTACTATCTCCATCGTTACTGGAGGCAAAGGTACCGTTGTACCGCAGGTCCTAATTTTTGTTCCTTTCGTTCAGATAAATCCCAAAGTCAGCAGACCTCCACAAAGCCTGAGCAATCCGAGGGGACTTGGAAGCCGGCTCAGTTCTGGAATAAATCCAAGCAGAGCAAGAAGCCCACCGAAACAAAGTCGGCATGAAGAGACAGCCCCCGATCCGGCTCTGGATCTTGTAGGGGGCAGGCTGTCGCTCTTTTCAGATGCTTGGTTTGGGGACGTGCAAGACCCGTGGGTCCTGGAGGTCATCGCTCAGGGATACAAGATAGGTTTCAATTCTCATCCACCCAGGCACAGATTCCTCCTATTAAACCTGTCTTCAAGGCCAGAAAAGAGAGAAGCCTTGAGGGATCTCTCCTCCCTAGGAGTCATTGTCCCGGTACCTGTTGCAGAAGAGGTCTGGGGTACTATTCAAACCTCTTTGTGGTCCCAAAGAAGGAGGGAACTTTCTGCCCGATTCTGGACCTAAAGTGCTTAAACAAATTCCTATCTGGCCTCTCGTTGAAGTTGGAGACAATAAGGTCCATCCTTCCTTTAGTTCAGGAAGGACAGTTCATGACCACTATAGATCTGAAGGATGCTTACCTTCATGTTCCAATACACAAGGAACACTTCAAGTTCCTAAGGTTTGCGTTCCTGGACCAGCACTTCCAGTTTATTGCACTTCCGTTTGGTCTAGCTACTGCTCCAAGAGTTTTTATGAAGTTTCTAGGGGCTCTGCTTGTCTTGCCCTCCAGACCTCCTTAAGGCCCTCAGTGTATGGAGGTGATTGATCTCATGGTGTCCAGCATGGACAGCATTCCTTTTGCCAGATTTCATCTCAGACCACTTCAGCTGTGCAAGCTGAGACAGTTGAATGGCGATCATTTGGATCTGTCTCAACAGATTTCGCTGGACAACCGGTCGAGAGGATCGCTCTCCTGGTGGCTCTGTCCAGATCACCTGTCCCAAGGGACATCCTTCTTGAAACTATCCTGGGAGATTGTGACTATGGACACAAGCATATCGGGATGGGGAGCTGTTTGGGGTGCCAGGAAGGCACAGGGCCTGTGGACTCGAGAGCAATATCTCCTCCCGATCAACATTTTGGAACTTTGAGTGATCTTCAATACTCTGAAGGCTTGGCCTCTTCTGGGCTCGTCCCAGTTTATCAGATTCCATCAGGGGGGAATGAGGAAGCTCCCTAGCAATGAGGGAAGTATCTTGGTTTCTGGAGTGGCCGGAGGTCCACAACTGCTCACTGTCAGCAATCCACATTCTGGGTGTGGACAACTGTGCAGCAGATTTCCTCAGCAAACAATCCTTTCATCCAGGGGAATGGTCTCTCCATCCCGAGGTGTTTGCAGAGATTTGCAACAGGTGGGGGACGGTGGAGATAGATCTCATGGCGTCCCGGCTCAATTCCAAACTACCCAGATATTGATCGCAGTCCAGGGATCCTCAGGTGGAGCTAATAGATGCATTAGCAGTGCCTTGGAGGTTCTATCTAATTTACATTTTTTTCTGCCCTTAACCACTTCTTTCCCGTGTAGTGGTCCACATCAAGCAGGAGCAGGCATCAGTGATACTGATTGCTCCATCATCGCCGCAAAGGATGGGGTTCACAGACCTGGTAGGGATGTCCTCATCTCCTCAGTGGAAGTTACCTTGTCGCAGGGATCTACTGGAACAGGGTCCTTTTTTCATCAAAATCTAGATTCTCTGAGGCTCACTTCGTGGGAGATTGAACGCTTAGTCTTAGCCAAGGAGAGGTTTCTCTGAGAGGGTTATTGACACTCTCATTCAAGCTCATAAGCCTGTTACTCTTCGCATCTATCATAAGGTGTGGAGAGCTTACTTATTCTGGTGTGAAGAGCGTGTTTTAGCCTGGCATAAAGTTAAGGCTGCTGGATTCTTTCCTTTTCTCCAGGAGGGTCTGGAGAAGGGCCTTTCTGCCAGTTCCCTGAGGGTCCGATTGTGTCCCTTTCTGTTTTGCTGGCACAATAGGCTGGCAGAGGCTCCCTGATGTGCAATCTTTTGTTAAGGCTCTGATTAGGATCAGACCTGTGTTTAGATCTAACGCTCCACCTTGGAGTTTGAATCTTGTTCTTAAGTTTTTACAATGCGCTCTGTGTGAGCCTATGCATTTGGTTGACATCAAATTGTTGTCCTGGAAGGTTCTTTTTCTTTTGGCTATTGCGTTGGCACGCAGAGTTTCTAAAATGGCTGCCTTGCAATGTGAGCCTCCTTATCTGGTGTTCCACACTGATAAGGCTGTCCTACATACCCGCTTGGGTTTTCTACCTAAGGTGGTGTCTGATCGTAACATCGATCAGGAGATTGTGGTTCCTTCCTTATGTCCTAATCCTTCTTTGGGAACGTTTACTTCATAATCTGGATGTGGTTCGAGCCTTGAAGTTTTATCTTCAAGCTACTAAGGATTTTAGGCAAACTTCTTCCTTGTTTGTTATCTATTCTTGGAAGCATAAGGGTCTGAGAGCTTCTTTGACTTCCTTATCTTTTTGGTTGAGGTGTGTTATACACTTAGTTTACGAGTCAGCGGAACTTAAACCTCCTCAGAGGGTTACGGCTCATTACACTAGAGTGGTGGCTTCCTCTTGGGCCTTTAAGAACGAGGCCTCTTTGACTCTGATTTGTAAGGCGGCTACCTGGTCCTCCTTACATACTTTTTCAAAATTCTACAAATTTGACGTTTTTGCTTCAGCTGAAGGAACTTTTGGGAGAAAGGTTTTACAGGCTGTGGTGCTCTCAGATTAGGGTCCGCCTTTCCTTTACCCCTCCCGTTATCATTCAGTGTCCTCTAGAGCTTGGGTATAGTTTTCCCAACAGTAAGGAATTATGCCGTGGACTATCCTCATATTAAGAAGGAAAACCTAAATTATGCTTACCAGATAATTTAATTTCCTTCTGTATTAGGAGAGTCCACGGCCCATTTATACCCTGATATTTCTCCTACTGTTCCTTGTTCCCTTGACAGAATGACTGGGATATGAGGGAAGTAAGGGGAGTATTTAAGCCTTTGGCTGAGGTATATTTGCCTCCTCCTGGTGGCCAGGTTCAGTATTTCCCAACAGTAACAAATGATGCCTGTGGACTCTCCTCATACAGAAGGAAATTAAATTATCAGGTAAGCATAATTTATCTTTTTTGGTAAAAATAGTGTGGTTATTTGCTGTACAACAGAGTGCAAATCTTTAGGATCTACATTATATGTGACTGTAATACTTTTAACTGAGAGTTAATAGATGCATCATAGCTTTGTTTCAGGGTTTTTTTCTCCAGCTTTAGATTTAGCAAACATTTTGGGAGATTCCAAATATTTATCCATATAAAGCAGAATTACATCCAAAAAGCTGTATTACCAGCAAAAAAGTAATTTAGTAATACAAGTATTCCATGAAAACTATGCTAACTGTGAGTCTTGACACTGGAAATAGAGATATATCTGCAATCTATCATTCACGTTACCCTGATGAAGCAAGTAAAATAAGTGTGACAAAAATACAATGTGAAGCAATTTGATGATTCTAAAAAGAAATATTGCAATATTAAAGAGTTGTTAGTTGAAACAAGTGAGGTGCATTCACATTAGCAATAGCTGAACAGATATATAAATAGTACCAGTACAAAAACAAAATGGTCCAGCAGATTCTATTAATTATAAGCTGAATTTCTCATTCAGGTATTCTGTTTTGAACAAAATTGTCTTAGGTGGGTCTGTTTGGAGGTGTAATATATCCAGCAAATAGAAAGCATAATATGGAATCTCTAATTTGCAGGAGATATGTGAAATATCGTGTTTTTGCAGCTGAAGAAACCACAGTCTGTTGTGTGGTGAATGGCATCACAGAAATAATATGGAGGTTATCTAACCCTCTTAATTGTCACCTATGTTATGTACCAACTAGGGATCCCCGAAAACGACCTTCCAGTAGGAAAGGTGTCTTGAGAAGTATACAGGATAGTGGAACGCAGAGGAGCACAGTTCCTCTCCGCAACCGACATGAGGTGGGCCAGGTGCAGTCAAGATGGGTGGGCTCTCCGTTTTGTCTTGCCACTGAGGCCAAATGAAGGGCCCACTGGTATAGTAGGAATCCTGTCGAGTAGAAGTCTCTAAGGTGTAATAGTTACAGTTCATCCTAATGATTCCCGCTCGCAATCCGGGTGGCGTCTGAATGGGGGCAAACTCTGTGTAATGGAAAACAGCTGCAAGTGAGAAAAAGACTAATTTATGTATAACTTACCTGATAAATATCCTTTCTTTCATATTAGCAAGAGTCCATGAGCTAGTGAGCGTATGGATATACATTCCTACCAGTAGGGGCAAAGTTTCCCAAACTCTTAAAAGGCCTATAAATACACCCCTCACCACACCCACATTCAGTTTAACGAATAGCCAAGAAGTTGGGGTGATAGAAAAGGAGCGAAAGCATCAAAAAAATTAAGGAATTGGAATAATTGTGCTTTATACAAAAAAATAATAACCACCACAAAAAAAGGGTGGGGTCTCATGGACTCTTGCTAATATGAAAGAAAGGAATTTATCAGGTAAGTTTCTTACATAAATTATGTTTCTTTCATGTAATTAGCAAGAGTCCATGAGCTAGTGACGTATGGGATAGCAGATACCCAAGATGTGAACTTCCACGCAAGAGTCACTAGAGAGGGAGGGGAAAAAATAAAGACAGCCAATTCCGCTGAAAAAAATAATCCACAACCCAAGATCAAAAAGTTTTTAATCTTATAATGAAAAAAACTGAAATATAAGCAGACAAATCAAAGCAGAAACAGCTGCTAGCTGCCTGAAGTACTTTTTCTACCAAAAACTGCTTCAGAAGAAGAAAACACATCAAAATGGTAGAATTTAGTAAAAGGTATGCAAAGAAGACCAAGGTGCTGCTTTTGCTAATTCTGATCAACAGAGAGCTTCATTCCTAAAAGCCCAGGAAGTAGAGACTGACCTAGTAGAATGAGCTGTAATCCTTTGAGGCGGGACTTACCCGACTCCACATAAGCATGATGAATCAAAGACTTTAGCCAAGACCGCAAAGAAATTGGCAGAAGCCTTCTGACCTTTCCTGGAACCAGAAAAGATAACAAATAGACAAGAGAAGTCTTTCTAAAATCTTTAGTGGCCTTCAACATAATATTTTAAAGCTCTAACGTAACATCCAACAGAATTGCAATGACCTTTCCTTAGAAGTCTTAGGATTAGGACATAATGAAGGGACAACAATTTCTCTACTAAGGTTTGTTAGAATTCACAACTTTAGGCAAAAATTTAAATGAAGTCCGCAATACTGCCTTAGTCTCAAGAAAGAGCAGATAACTTAGAGGACTCTTCTGGCAGAATGAGATAGCTAAAGAGAACAATACTTTCCAGGAAAGTAATTATGTGCCAGAGAATGCATAGGCTCAAACGGAGGAGCCTGTAAGGCTTGACAAAACCAAATTAAGGGGAGAGATTGGCTTAATGACAGGTTTGATACGTACCAAAGCCTGTACAAAACAACGAATATCAGGGAAGATGAGCAATCTTCTGTGAAAAAGAACCAGAAAGAAGCAGATAGGTTGTCCTTTCAAGAGAATTTGCAGACAAACCTTTATCCAAACCATCCTGAAGAAATTGTTAAAATTCTAGGAATTTCTGAAAGAATGCCAGAAGAGAATTTATGAGAAGAACACCAAGAGATGTAAGTCTTCCAAACCCGATAATAAATCTCTTTCTAGAGACAGATATTTCGAGCCTGTAACATAGTATATATCACTGAGTCAGAGAAACCACTATGACTAAGAATTAAGCGTTCAGAGTATCCATACTTCAAATTTAATGATTTGAGATCCTGATGGAAAAAAGGACCTTGAGATAGAAGGTCTGGCCTTAACGGAAGTGTCTCAAGTGTTGGCAACTGGCCAACCAAACGAGATCCGCAAACCAAAATCTGTGTGGCCATGCTGGAGCCACCAACATTAACACATGAGCGCTCCATTAGAATTTTGGAGAATTACTTTCAGAAGAAAGAACTAGAGGCGAAAGATATAAGCATCCACTGCTTTCCGCCTGAGGATCCCGGGGATCTGGATAGATACCCTGGGAAGGACGTTTCTTGTTCAGATGAGAGGCCATCAGATCTATTTCTGGGAGACCCCAGATTTGTACAATCTGTAGAAATACCTCTGATGAAGAGACCATTCGCCCGGATGTAACGTCTGGCGACTGAGATAATCCCTTCCCAATTGTCTACACCTGGGATGTGAACCGCAGAGCTTAGACAGGAGCTGGATTCCGCCCATACAAGGTATCCGAGATACTTCTTTCATAGCTTGAGGACTGTGAGTCCCACCTTGATGATTGACATATGCCGAACGGTCGTGACATTGTCTGTTTGAAAACAAATAAACGATTCTCTCTTCAGAGAGAGGTCCAGAACTGAAGAGCTCTGAAAATCGCACGGAGTTCCAAAAATGTTGATTGTAATCTCGCCTCCTGAGATTCCCAAACCCCCTGCGCCGTCAGAGATCCCCATAACCGCTCCCCAGACCTGAAAGACTCGCATCTGATCACAGTCCAGGGTGACGAACAAAAGAGGCCCCTTGAATTAAACAATGGTGATACCATCCACCAAGTTAGAGAAGAGACGAACATTGGGATTTGAAGGATATTATTTGTGATAGTCCTTGTATAATCCCTGCACCACTGGTTCAGCATACAAAGCTGAAGAAGGTCTCGTATGAAACGAGCAAAACGGATCGCGTCCGAAGCAGCAGTCATGAAACCTAAAATCTCCATGCATAATGCTACTGAAGGGAACAATTGAGACTGAAGGTTTCGACAGGGCTGAAACCAATTTCAGACGTCTCTTTTTCTGTCAGAGACAAAGTCATGGACACTGAATCTATTTGAAACCTAAAAAGGTTACTCTTGTCTGAGGAATCAAAGAACTCTTTGGTAAATTGATCCTCAACCATGTCTTTGAAGAAAACAACACAAGTTGATTTGTGTGAGATTCTGCAGAATGTAAAGACTGAGCAAGTACCAGATATCGTCCAAATAAGGAAATATCGCAATACCCTGTTCTCTGATTACAGAGAGAAGGGCACCTAGAACCTTCGAAAAGACCCTTGGGCGCAGTTGCTAGACCAAATGGAAGTGGCAATAAACTGGTAATGCTTGTCTAGAAAAGAGAATCTCAGAAACTGGTAGTGATCTGAGTGAATAGGAAATATGCAGGTATGCATCCTGTAAGTCTATTGTAGACATATAATGCCCTTGCTGAACAAAAGGCAGAATAGTTCTTATAGTCACCATTTTGAATGTTTGGTATCCTTACATATCGATTCAATATTTTTAAATCCAGAACTGGTCTGAAAGAATTCTCTTTCTTTGGCACAATGAATAGATTTGAATAAAACCCCAGACCCTGTTCCAGAAACTGGAACTGGCATAATTACCCCAGCTAACTCTAGTCAGAAACACATTTCAGAAATGCCTGAGCCTTCACTGGATTTACCGAATGCGTGAGAGAAAAAATCTTCTCACAGGTGGCCTTACTTTGTAACCTATTCTGTACCCTAGAGAAACAATGTTCTGAATCCAAAGATTGTGAATCGAATTGATCCAAACATCTTTGAAAAATTGTAACCTGCCCCCTACCAGCTGCGCTGGAATGAGGGCCACACCTTCATGCAGATTTAGGAGCAGGTTTTGACTTGTTCTGAAAGGCTTGGATTTATTCCAGACTGGATTAGGTTTCCAAACGGAAACCGTTCCTTTAGGAGAAGGGTTAGGCTTTTGCTCTCTATTTTGACGAAAGGAACGAAAACAATTAGCAGCCCTAAAATTACCTTTAGATTTTTTTGCCCTGGGGCAAAAAAGCTCCCTTCCCTCCAGTAACAGTTGAAATTATAGAATCCAACTGAGAGACCAAAACAACTTATTACCTTGGAAAGAGAGAGAAAGCAAAGTTGACTTAGAAGTCATATCTACATTCCAAGATTTAAGCCATAAAGCTCTTCTGGCTAAAATAGCTAAAGACATATACCCTGACATCAATTCTAATGATAGTCAAAAATGACATCACAGACAAAGTTATTTAGCATGTTGAAGAAGTTTAACAATGCTATATGCATTATGATTCTGTTTACTTGTTGCGCTAAAGTCTCCCAACCAAAAAGTTGAAGCTGCAGCAACATCAGCCAAAGAGTATAGCAGGTCAGAGTAAATTGCCTGAACATAAATAAGCATTTCTTAAAAAAGATTCAATCTTCCTATCCAAAGGATCTTTATACAACGAATGTGCTAATCTGCCCTAGGAATAGCAGTACGTTTAGCAAGTGTAGAGATAGCTCCATCGACCTTAGGGATTTTATCCAAAACTCCAATCTATCAGATGGCACAGGGTACAATTTGCTTAAACCTTGGAGATGGAGTAAATGAAGTACCCAAACTATTCCATTCCCTAGCAATCACATCTGAGATAGCATCAGGAACTGGAAAAACTTCCGGGATTAATACATGAGGCTTATAAACCGAATTTAAACGTTTAGCAGTTTTAGTATCAGGAGGACTGGATTTCCTCGCATATGCTAATGCAAATCAAAACTTCTTTTAGTAATGAACGAAATAAACTCCATTTTTAAAATAAATATGAGGATTTATCAGAATCAATATCTGTAGTAGGAATTCTTCTGAACCATAAAAAACCTCATCAGAATCAGATAAGTCAGAATGATGACGGGTCACCTACAAACTCATCTGAAATGTGAGAAGTTTGAAAGACCTTTTACGTTAACAGGAACGATCCTGAACAACAACAGTGTAAAGGATTATTACTAATGAGAGACACAATCAGCATTGGAAAGTTTTATCATGACAGCTTTCACAAACTACAGCTGGAGGAACAGATACCACAAGTAGTTACAACATAGGCACTTAACTTTGGGGTAGAACGCAGCGTCAGGCAACGTCTGTTCATTAGTAGATTTTGAGGCCAGGGGTCGTGGGATGAGACATCTATGCAATATGTAATAGAAAAAACAACATATAAAGCAAAATTATCAAATTCCTTAAATGACAGTTCAACGAATGGGAAAGAATGCAAAAAAATAAGCTTCTAGCAACCAGAAGCAATGAAGAGAAATGTTTAAATGAGGTGAGTAAAAACAGAGACGCCCCCTGATTTTTTGGCGCAAAAAAATGTCTAAATACGCCATTGCGTAATAGAATACAAACTTCTGGTGAAAAATTACTCGCGCCAGAAGTGACGAAAATTTATAGGCGCCAAAAAAAGAACGCGCCAAAAAAAATATTGAAATAAAAAGGAACATTTCCCGGCCCCCGTGAGCTTAACCAGCACGCAGGAAAAAATGGCCAAATGAAAAAAAAATTTCAAGGAAAGAAAAAATAATTAAATGCATTATCCCAATAATGAAACTGACAGTCTGAAAAATAAGAATACCGTTTTATTCCTGAATCAAGGCAAATATAAGTTTATAGACATATATTTAGAACTTTACATATAAAAGTGCCCAACCAGAAGCGCAGAATGTCTCAAAGAATAAGACATACTTACCCCAGGACACTCCTCCACATAAAGCGGATAGCCAAACCAGTACTGAAACGAGAAATCAGTAGAGTTAATGGTATATAAGAGTATATCGTCGATCTGAAAAGGGAGGTAGGAGAAGAAATCTCTACGACCGATAACAGAGAGCCTATGAAAAAGATCCCCTAGAGGTAGACCATTGTTCTCGAATAGGCAATACTCTCTTCACATCCCTCTGACATTCACTGCACTCTGAGAGGAAAACCGGGCTTCAACCTGTTGCGAAGCGCATATCAACGTAGAATCTAAGCACAAACTTACTTCACCACCTCCACGGGAGGCAAAGTTTGTAAAACTGAATTGTGGGTGTGGTGAGGGGTATATTTATAGGCATTTTAAGGTTTGGGAAACTAGGCAGCAAGTTAAAAGGAGTTATGTACACAACGTGTGCAAATTAGCTTTTCCACAGTTGTAGGGACTCCGGTCGTGGAGAGTTGTTGAACTCCTGCTATTTTAGTCCAAACCCTCTTCATGCAATGGTCTCTCACCCAGGTATATAGTACACCAATGGCACTAATAAAAATCCTTAAAATTATGTTTAATAGTGATTATACACAGAAAATGTACGGAGCAATCCTTTGTGGCTACTGCTCCTTAACAGCATTTCTCTACTTGTCGTTTTATGCTAGCAATGCTGTTTTCTGATTTTGTCCTGAATCTGCCTTAGAAGCTTTGTTCTTTTTTCAATTTCCTTCCCAAAGTTAAAGGGACACTCAATCAAAATTAAACTTTCATTATCAGATAGATCAAAGGCCATTTTAAACAACTTTCCAATTTACTTCTATTAACAAAATGTGGCACAGTCCTTTTTATATTTAAACTTTTTTGAGTCACCAGCGCCTACTGAGTCATGTGCAAGAATAAGTGTGTATGCATTTGTGAATGGGCTGATGACTGTTACATGGTACGTGTATGCAGTTTGTGATTGGCTGATAGCTGTCACATGGTACAAGGGGAGTGGAAAAAAGACATAACTTTTAAAAATGTCAGAAAAAAAATCTACTACCTCATTTGAAGGTTCAGACAAAGTGCTTTTTGCTTTGTCTCGTTATCTTGCATTTGTTGATTATGCAAATCTACTGTTTTGACTGGTCCTTTAAGTGTGTTATCAACTTTAGTTGCTAAATTGAGGTATCTCCTCCAGCATATTTTGTGTGACCCATGTTTAATTATGTTGATACATTCAAACCTAGCTTTGCTTCTATGGCAGTAATACTTCTCTTCTGGTTGTTCCGTACAGGTGAAATTTCAACAAAACTGTAAATAAAAGAAACTTCAGATTTTTTTTTTTAATATGCTGGCAGCTCTGTAGCCTTCATCTGAACATAAACGGTCAGTTAAGAATTAACCTTTTACTTGTTATGTTATTTTCGGTATGTTTCTTTAGAGAACCTGAAGTTTTAGTCTTTGAGGTTCAGGGTTTTTTTCTTATGATGTTCGTATATAATTTAATCCTCTTTTTATTTTTAGTAGAACATCTGTTCTCTTTTTTAAGGAGGTTTTATACCTTAGGGATTTAGATGTCTAAGACTGTAGAGGTTGTGCTATCTATTTGTTTAGATCATATTTGTAATCTGAGGTTTAATCCCCTGATGTTTTATTCCCTGTCACCTGTTTCTGTGTTTTTTAGAAGGTTTCTTGGGGAATGGCCTAGTCAGGTAATTCTTTTTATCCTACTGCAAGGTTTTTATTATTTTCTTACCTGTCTTTGTTTATTGTACTTTGGGGATATTTATCCCTTAAAGGGACATAAAAACAAGTTGGGATAGAGACAAAATATAATAATTTGTACTTTAATTACTTTACCTGCAAATTTATACTGCAGTGCCTTGCCATTAACCCTTTCTTTTAGTTTCTGAATTGTAAAGCTCTAACTCCTCCTGTAATCTATATCCATTGTTAT
This sequence comes from Bombina bombina, assembly GCF_027579735.1. Classification (NCBI taxonomy): domain Eukaryota; kingdom Metazoa; phylum Chordata; class Amphibia; order Anura; family Bombinatoridae; genus Bombina; species Bombina bombina. The sequence continues at coordinate 201,772,541 of NC_069499.1, forward strand.
TTTGGTAGGAATGCAAAAGTTAATAGGGATTACCTGCTGGAGTATGCCTAGAAGCTGTGAACTCAGGTTGAAATACAATGCCTTTGTCCTAAACATTGATAAGGGGGGGGGGTGGAGTTGACTGCTCCAGACAGCATGGCTTTGTAAGCTAATTTTTATTATTTTTGAAAATTATTTTAAAATACTTGCCAACAATTTTTAAACAATTTTATTATGCAAACTATTTTTACTTAATTTAGGATATGCACATATCCTAAATTAGGATATGCACATATCTCAACACGTTTTATGGAACGTTAAGTTAATGGGGCCATTTCACTTTGGCTAAGTGTTCTTTTTCTCTGGTAAATAGTACCTTTTTGAAGGACCCTTTTTGTATTTTAGATTAGAGTCCCTTTTATAAAAGGGCCTTTCTGTAAGAAGATTGGTTCATTTTGATCAGCTAAGCCTTGTTGCTGCTTGTTTTAGCTTTATTGTCTTTCTGAGCAGTTTTTTGTTGACTCCGCTAGAAAGTTTTTTTTTTTAATTTTTGGGATTTCTTATTGTGCGAATCCTTTTATTTGTGTTGCTGTTTCTGTCATTATTTATACTATTGTCAGAAATATGTCCTTGGCAGGCTGCTTTTTTAAGAATTTAATGGTTGGGTCTGCTAATATGTTTTTTTAATCTAGACTTTATCTCCTTCCTTTCTGGGAAAGAAACTGTTTGGATTATATACTGTCTCTATTTCTGAAAGTTTGAAGGACACCAGTCCAGGGGTATATCCAGGCCCGGATTGAGCATTGGATATACCGGACAAAGTGCACTGGTGGGCCTGTGGTCTCATGACAAAGTCCCGCCCTGCACAGGCACAGCCACACAGCTTACTGCAAGTACGGGCCTTCTTTTGTGGCCTGGCTGGCCCTGACCCCACATGTCGCTCCAGTGCTGAGCCCAGTGGCAAGTCCAGGGGGGGGGGACTGGAACTGATGTTATTGAGAATTGGTTCACAAGGAATAGTTAGGTTCCTTGTTAACCGATGCACAATAACATCAGTTCCAGTTCTGCCTGTCAGGTGGTGGCTGATCTGCAACTGTCTCAACTCCGTTCTGAAGCTACGGCCACAGTTTAGTGACATCACACATGATGGGGCGTGCGGTTGATGCAAGCACAGCCTCTGCATAGTCATTGTGAAGAAGGAAGGAAACCAGAGTTAGAAGCAATCAACATGGAAGTGAGTGGTGTGGCAGTGGGCACTAGTCTGACAAGCTTTGAAGATAATGAGGAGTAAACATACATATGGTAATTACTGGAGTATGCTGGATATTAAAAGTCCTGGTGTTAAATTGAAAAGCTGGCATATATATATATATATATATATATATATATATATACACACATCATGTTCAGTAGTCTATTAGGAGGGGTGTATTATTTTGCATTCTTTTAACCAGTTCTTGTTTTTTATTCGCAAACAGTCTATCAACTTTAGGGCAAAGAACCATATTAAAATCGCCTCCGACTACCAGTCTGGTGCAACAATATGGGTATAATTTCTTTTGAATTGTGTCCCAAAATGACCTATCAAAGTGGTTTGGCCCATAAACATTACAAAGAGTATAGGCAAAGCCGTTTATAGATATATGTATTATTATAAACCCATTGCCTGGGTCCAGTTCTGTAGCTGTAACTTGATAATCTAATTTTTTATTCATTAAAATTGCTACTCCACATTTACGATTAGTGTACGCAGCTGTAAATTTAGCCTATAAATTTACCTCCCACCTCACTCATACTTCAGTTTAATGTAAAGCCAAGAAGTGAGGTAAAAAAGCAGTAAAAAGCATACAAAAAAAGAGGAACTGGAAAAAATAATGTGCTTTATAAAACAAAAATCTTAACCACAAAAAATAGGATGGGTCTCATGGACTCTTTGCGACTATAAAAGAAATGAATTTATCAGGTAAGCTCTTACATAAATTATGTTCTCTTTCATGTAAGTGGCAAGTGTCCATGAGCTAGTGACGTATGGGATATAATACCCAAGATGTGGTAGTCCACGAGTCACTAGAGAGGGAGGGAATAAAATAAAAACATGCTATTTCCGCTAAGAAATTAGATCCCAAAAAGAAATAATTACGTTTTCTGAATGGAGAGCACTCCCCTAGATATAAAGTCTGATGGCTGCGATAATCCCCTTCCGAATTGTCTACACCTGAGATATGAATCGTAGAAATTAGACAAGAGTTACTTCCTCCATAACTGAAGGACTGCGAGTCCCCCCTTGATGATTGACAAATGCCACCTGTTGTGATATTGTCTGTTTAGAAAACAAATGTAAAATTTGTCTCTTTAAAGAAGCCACGCCTGAAGATCCCTGAAAATAGCATGGAGTTCTAAAATATTGATTGGTAACGCTCGTTTCCTTAGGTTTCCAAACTCCTAGTGCTGTCAGAGACTCTCAGACAGCTCCCCTGCCTGAAAAAACTTGCATCTGTTGAGAATACAGTCCAGGTAGGGACGAACAAATGAGGCCCCCTGAAGTGATAGTCCAACCACCAAATCAGAGAGAAAAGAGTGTTGGGATTTAAGTATATCAGTTGTAATAACTGAAAATAATCCCTGCACCTATGGTGCAACATGCAAAGCTTTAGAGGCTGCAAACGAAAATGAGCAAAGAGGATCGCACCTGATGCTGCAGTCATGAGACTAAAAACTTCCATGCACATAACCACTGAAGGAAAAAATAGAGACTGAAGGTTTAGACAAACTAAAATGAACTTTATTCGTCTCTAGTCTATCAGAGAAAGAATCATACACACTAAAATGTATGTGGAAACCTAAAGAGGTGACCCTTGTCTAAGGAATCAAGAAACACTATTGTAAATTTATCCTCCAACCATGTCTTGAGGAAACCACACTATTTGTTTCAAGTGAGATTCTGCTGAATGAAAAGATTAAAGCTAGTACCAAATATCATCCAAATAAGGAAACACTGCAATACCCTGCTTTTTGAATACAGATAGAAGAGCACCAAGAATCTTTGAAAAGAATCTCTGAGCTGCCGCTAGACCAAAAGGACGAGCGACAAATTGGTAATGCTTATCTAGAAAAGAGAATCTCAGAAAACAATAGTGGTCTGAATGAATTGGAAATAAGCGTCCTGTAAGTCTATTGTGGACATGAAGTAACCTTGCTAAAAAGAAAGGCAGAATAGTCCCTATAGTCACCATCTTGAAAGTTGGGACTCTTACAAAACGATATAAAAATTTCAGATCCAGAATTGGTCTGAACAAATTTTTTCTTTTGGACAATGAATAGATTTGAATGGAAACCCAAACTCCGTTCCTGCTGAGGAACTGGAACCATCATCCCTAAAAAAAACTAAATCTGAAACACAATTCAGAAAAACCTGAGCTTTCACAGGGTTTGTTATAACATGAAAAAGAATCTTCCCATGGGAGGTTTTTATTCTGAAACCTATTCGATACTAATGAGAAAACAATATTCTGAATCCACTGATTTGAACAGAAACCGTCCAAATGTGTTGAAATAAATTAAATCTGCCCCCACCAGTAGAACTGGTTAAAAGGCCCGCAACCTTCATGCAGTCTTAGGGGCTGAAATTAGTTTAATTATAAGGCTTGGAATTATTCAAATTCAGAAAAAAAAATCTAAAATCAGAGCCAGAGGCCTTAAGGGAATGAAAAAACAATTGGGAGCTTAAAAATGAATCTTAGATTTCTTAACTTGGGGCAGAAAAGACTCTTTCCCCCAGTAATAGAGGAGCTAAAAAAAAAATAGAAAATCTTAAAAAAATTACTATCCTAAAATAATAAGATAGTAATATAAATTTAAACACCATATCAGAGATTAGCCATAAAACGTTTCTAGTAAAAATGGCTAAAAGCAAAGATTTAATATCAGTTAAAATTATATAAAATATAGCATCATAAATTAAATGATTAGCATGTTGAAGTAAAAAAACAATCACCTAGATTTAGAGTTCTGCGTTAGCCTTAAAAAGCAGCGTTAAGGGGTCCTAACGCTGCTTTTTAACGCCCGCTGGTATTACGAGTTTGGCAGGTACAGGTGTACCGCTCACTTTTCTTCCGCAACTTTTGGCTACCGCAAATCACCTTACGTCAATTGCGTATCCTATCTTTTTAATGGGATTTGCCTAACGCCGGTATTACAAGTCTTGGAAGAAGCGAGCGGTACAGCCTCTACCTCCAAGACTCCTACCGCATAAAAAAGTCAGTAGTTAAGAGTTTTATGGGCTAACCCCGAAACATAAAGCTCTTAACTACAGTGCTACAAAGTACACTAACACCCATAAACTACCTATGAACCCCTAAACCGATGCCCCCCCACATTGCAAACCCTATAATAAAATTATTTAACCCCTAATCTGCCGACCGGACACCGCCGCCACCTACATTATAGCTATGAACCCCTAATCTTCTGTGATTGGATCAGCCAATAGAATTGACCTTGCATTCTATTGGCTCATCCAATCAGCCAATCGGATTGAACTTCAATCCGATTGGCTGATTAAATCAACCAATCGGATTTTTCCTTCCTTAATTCCGATTGGCTGATAGAATCCTATCAGCCAATCGGAATTCGAGGGACGCCATCTTGGATGACGTCGTTTAAAGGAACCTTTATTCTGCGTTAGGACATCGGAAGAAGAGGATGGCTCCGCGTCGGCTGGATAGAAGATGGCTCCACCCCGGAAGGATGAAGATAGAAGATGCCGCCTGGATGAAGATGTCTGCCGGTCCGGATGTCCTCTTCTGCCCGGATAGGATGAAGACTTCTGCCGGTCCGGATGTCCTCTTCTGTCCCATTTGTGGCCGGCTGGCTGAAGACGGCTCAAGGTAGGGTGATCTTCAGGGGGGAAGTGTTAGGTTTTTTTAAGGGGAGATCGGGTGGGTTTTAGAGTAGGGGTGTGTGGGTGGTGGGTTGTAATGTTGGGGAGGATTGAATGTTTTTTTTACAGGTAAAAGAGCTGATTACTTTGGGGCAATGCCCTGCAAAAAGCCCTTTTAAGGGCTGGTAAAAGAGCTGATTACTTTTGTAATTTTGTATAGGGTAGGGAATTTTATTATTTTGGTGGGCTTTTTTATTTTATTAGGGGGCTTAGATTAGGTGTAATTAGATTAAAATTCTTGTATTTTTTTTTATTTTTTGTAATTTAGTGTTTGTTTGTTTTTGTATTATAGTTTAGTTTATTGAATTGTATTTGTTTTTAGATAATTGTAGTTAATTTATTTAATTAATTTATTGATAGTGTAGTGTTAGGTGTATTTGTAACTTAGGAAAATCAAGGATATATCAGAGCGCCAAACTGGTGTAGGCAGGGTCCAAATAAAACTAAATGTAGGCTCCCTAATAACAATAAGCAAGACAATTTATTCAGATAAAACAAGCTATTACAATAAAATAAAAACTTTAAACTTTATACAATGATATAAAACAGCGAGTGTTTGTTGTACACAAATAACAGATTAAAAATTCATGGATCCATGTATTAACAATCACCTAGATTTAGAGTTTTGCGTTAGAAGGGATGCGTTAGCTACGTGTGTTTTTTTTACCCCGCACCTTTTAAACAACGCGGGTATTTAGAGTTCTCTGAAGGGCTGCGTTAGGCTCCAAAAAGGGAGCGTAGAGCATAATTTACCGCCACTGCAACTCTAAATACCAGCGTTGCTTATGGACGCGGCCAGCTTCAAAAACGTGCCCGTGCACGATATCCCCATAGGAAACAATGGGGCAGTTTGAGCTGAAAAAAAACCTAACACCTGCAAAAAAGCAGCGTTAAGCTCCTAACGCAGCCCCATTTTTCCTATGGGGAAACACTTCCTAAGTCTGCACCTAACACCCTAACATGAACCCCGAGTCTAAACACCCCTAACCTTACACTTATTAACCCCTAATCTGCCGTCCCCGCTATCGCTGACCCCTGCATATTATTATTAACCCCTAATCTGCCGCTCCGTACACCGCCGCAACCTACATTATAGCTATGTACCCCTAATCTGCTGCCCCTAACATCGCCGACCCCTATATTATATTTATTAACCCCTAATCTGCCCCCCCAACATCGCCGCTACCTAACTACACTTATTAACCCCTAATCTGACGACCGGACCTCGCCGCCACTATAATAAATGTATTAACCCCTAAACCGCCTCACTCCCGACTCAAAAATCCTATAATAAATAGTATTAACCCCTAATCTGCCCTCCCTAACATCGCCGACACCTAACTTCAAGTATTAACCCCTAATCTGCCTACCGGACCTCGCCGCTACTCTAATAAATGTATTAACCCCTAAAGCTAAGTCTAACCCTAACACTAACACCCCCCTAAGTTAAATTTAATTTAAATCTAACGAAATAAAATAAATCTTATTAAATAAATTGATCCTATTTAAAGCTAAATACTGACCTGTAAAATAAACCCTAATATAGCTACAATATAACAAATAATTATATTGTAGCTAGTTTAGCATTTATATTTATTTTACAGGCAACTTTGTATTTATTTTAACTAGGTATAATATCTATTAAATAGTTAATAACTATTTAATAGCTACCTAGTTAAAATAACTACAAAATTACCTGTAAAATAAATCCTAACCTAAGTTACAATTAAACCTAACACTACACTATCAATAAATGAATTAACTAAACTATCTACAATTATCTACAATTAAATCAACTAAACTAAATTACAAAAAACAAACACTAAATTACAAAAAATAAAAAAAGATTAGAAGAATTTTAAACTAATTACACCTACTCTAAGTCCCCTAAAAAAATAACAAAGCACCCCAAAATAAAAAAATGCCCTACCCTATTCTAAAATAAAATGTTAACAGCTCTTTTACCTTACCAGCCTTAAAAGGGCCTTTGCGGGTCATGCCCCAAAGAAAACAGCTCTTTTGCATTTTAAAAAAAAATACAATAACCCCCCAACATTACAACCCACCACCCACATACCCCTAATCTAACCCAAACACCCCTTAAAAAACCTAACACTAAGCCCCTGAAGATCTCCCTACCTTATCTTCACCACGCCGGGTATCACCGATCCGTCCAGAAGAGGGTCCGAAGTCTTCATCCTATCCGGCAAGAAGAGGACATCCGGACCGGTAGACATGTTCATCCAGGCGGCGTCTTCTATCTTCATCCATCTGATCAGCCAATAGAATGCGAGCTCAATCTGATTGGCTGATTGGATTTTTCCTACCTTAATTCCGATTGGCTGATAGAATCCTATCAGCCAATCGGAATTCGAGGGACGCCATCTTGGATGACTTCACTTAAAGGAACTTTCATTCGTCGGGAGTCGCCCGGAAGAAGAGGATGGATCCGCGTCGGCTGCTTCAAGATGGTCCCGCTCCACGCCGGATAGATGAAGATAGAAGACGCCGCCTGGATAAACATGTCTACCGGTCCGGATGTCCTCTTCTTGCCGGATAGGATGAAGACTTTGGACCCTCTTCTGGACCTCTTCTTGCCGAATAGGATGAAGACTTCGGACCCTCTTCTGGACGGATCGGTGATACCCGGCGTGGTGAAGATAAGGTAGGGAGATCTTCAGGGGCTTAGTGTTAGGTTTTTTTAAGGGGTGTTTGGGTTAGATTAGGGGTATGTGGGTGGTGGGTTGTAATGTTGGGGGGGGTATTGTATGTTTTTTTTAAATGCAAAAGAGCTGTTTTCTTTGGGGCATGCCCCGCAAAAGGCACTTTTAAGGGCTGGTAAGGTAAAAGAGCTGTTAACTTTTTATTTTAGAATAGGGTAGGGCATTTTTTTATTTTGGGGGGCTTTGTTATTTTTTTAGGGGGCTTAGAGTAGGTGTAATTAGTTTAAAATTCTTGTAATCTTTTTTATTTTTTGTAATTTAGTATTTGTTTTTAAATTTAGTTTAGTTGATTTAATTGTAGATAATTGTAGGTAGTTTAGTTAATTAATTTATTGATAGTGTAGTGTAAGGTTTAATTGTAACATAGGTTAGGATTATTTTACAGGTAATTTTGTAATTATTTTAACTAGGTAGCTATTAAATAGTAAATAACTATTTAATAGCTATTGTACCTAGTTAAAATAAATACAAAGTTGCCTGTAAAATAAATATAAATCCTAAAATAGCTACAATATAATTATTCTTTATATTGTAGCTATATTAGGGTTTATTTTACAGTTAAGTATTTAGCTTTAAATAGGATTCATTTATTTAATAAGATTTATTTTATTTCATTAGATTTAAATTATATTTAACTTAGGGGGGTGTTAGTGTTAGGGTTAGACTTAGCTTTAGGGGGTTAATACATTTATTAGAGTAGCGGCGAGGTCCGGTCGGCAGATTAGGGGTTAATAAGTGTAGGTAAGGTAGCGGCGACGTTGGTGGGGGCAGATTAGGGGTTAATAAATATTATGTAGGTGTCGGCGATGTTAGGGGCAGCAGATTAGGGGTACATAGGGATAATGTAGGTTGCGGCGGTGTGCGATCGACAGATTAGGGGTTAAATTTTTTTATTAGAGTGGCGGCGATGTGGGGGGACCTCGGTTTAGGGGTACATAGGTAGTTTATAGGTGTTAGTGTACTTTAGAGCACAGTAGTTAAGAGCTTTATGAACCGGCGTTAGGCCATAAAGCTCTTAACTCCTGACTTTTTTCTGCGGCTGGAGTTTTGTCGGTAGAGGTGTAACGCTCACTTCAGCCAAGACTCTAAATACCGGCATTAGAAAGATCCCATTGAAAAGATAGGATACGCAATTGACGTAAGGGGATCTGCGGTATGGAAAAGTTGTGGCTGGAAAGTGAGCGTTAGACCCTTTCCTGACTGACTCTAAATACCAGCGGGCGGCTAAAACCAGCGTTAGGAGCCCTTAACGCTGGTTTGGACGGCTAACGCAGAACTCTAAATCTAGGCGAATGGTAGTAAAAACAGTAAACAGATTATGTAGACTGAATGATTGACAAAATTAAAAAATCTTTAAAATATTACACAGTGTGTTGACAACACAATCACAGATGGAGGGTAATGGAACCGTGCTATAGCATACGATGATTGGCTTATTACTTATTCCAACCTAGAACTAGTGGATAAGTATGATTAACTAAAGCAGATAAAAACTATAGTAAAATGTGCATACTGCACAGTAAATGATGCAGCTAACACAAGCGTCCCTGATGTTCCAAGTATTGATAATGCCAATTTTCAATACTTCGGTTTAAAGACCGGGACTGGTATTGTTCCCGATAATGAACGCAGCCAAAAGTTAACTCATTGTAGTGGATTTTGGTGCGGATGAAGTACTTCATTGGATAAGGTGTGCCAAATAAAGTGAATGTGTTGAAACTCAAAATAAATCATGGCAAAAATATCCAAAGTATGCTAACAATAAAGATCTTGAAAGTGATAAACAATAACTAGTGGTTACCGGAAAAAATATGTTAAAGTAACAATGCTTAAATGAGCAAAAATAATTAGCGCAAATGTGATGCAAATTGATATATAAGTTAAAGAAAAATATAAGTTACGAAAAAATAATTTAGGTGAAACAAGTGCCAAACAAATGTGCACCAAATTAAGTAAAGTGTTCAAAAATGGCGGTGTAGTCAAAAAAGTTATATGCGGGGTAGTCAAAACAAAATCCAAACGGTGCAATACAGTCTTTCTAAATACAATCCTTTAGAATGTGGGGTTCACAGATATACGTGACTTAAACCAGATCCAAAAGAGGACTTATGCTCCAACTTGTATAAACGATCCCAGAGTCAGTGTTGTATGTCACATATCGATTCGCATGTTCTATGTGTGATTGTTTTCTTAAACGTAAAAATGGTGTTCAACCTTGGTTCAGGACTTACTCCTTCTGCTAAAAGAAAATGAATAATAGTGTAGATTGTTTTATGAAAAGCCCAATATCGAAAAATTACTCACCAGTCAATGCGTTTTGGTCATACACTGACCTTTATCAAGTCAGTCTTGATAAAGGTCAGTGTATGACCGAAACGCGTTGACTGGTGAGTAATTTTTCGATTAGGGGTTCATAGCTATAATGTAGGTGGCGGCGGTGTCCGGTCGGCAGATTAGGGGTTAATAATATAATGTAGGTGTCAGCGATAGTGGGGGCAGCAGATTAGGAGTTAATAAGTTTAAGGTTAGGGGTGTTTAGACTCGGGGTTCATGTTAGGGTGTTAGGTGTAGACTTAGAAAGTGTTTCCCCATAGGAAACAATGGGGCTACTAAATTTGTCTCAACGCTCACTTTTCTGAGGCTAACGCAGCCATTCAGAAAACTCGTAATACCAGCATCGTCTTAAGGGTGCGCTGGAAAAAAAAGATTCGTTAGCAACGCAAGTCTTTACCGACAAAACTCCAAATCTAGGCGAATGTTTAGACAAAGCAAGATCTGATGACTTAACTGTCCAACCAAAAAAAGTTGAAACAGCAGCAACATCAGCCATATAAATGGCAGGTTAAAAAGCATGGCCAATATGTAAATATGCTTCTCTTGAGATAGGAAACAAAGTTCCTATCTAAAAGATCCTTAAAAGAAGAAATATCTTCCATAGGATGGAAGTATGTCCGGTAAGAGAAGAAATAACCCCACCTTTAGGGACTTTTACTTAAAAACACTAAATTAGCCATAGGTAAAGCATATAGCTTATGACACCTAGAAGAAAGGTAAAAAGAAGAAAGGTAAAAAGAAGCACTAAGTTTCGATTCCTTACTAAACATATGATAGAAGCTTAAAAAACAGAATTCAAACATTTGCTATTCTTGTTATCAAGAGAACTAGATTCCTCAATACTTAAAGTAAACAATATTTCCTTAATAAAGAATGAATACATTGAATTGAAAGTTTAATTTATTAAAATCAGTCTCTGAAATAGGATCCTCTGAGTCAGAGAAAACCACATCAGCAGAAATACTACAGTATGCTGTTGATCAATACAAACTTCATAGGTTTATGAGAAGTTAGGAGAGATTGTTTACGTTAATTTGAAGGTGAAATAGCAGTCATAGCCTTCTCTATGTCTTTTGCAATATAATCTTTTATATCAACAGTAATATCATGTGACTGTGAAGGTAAAATAGTAGATCTTTATGTACTATAGAAACATTATCAGTATGAATAATAAAACATAACAATATTTGAGCTGAAAAAATAAAATCAGCTAATTAAACAATATATACACTTACCTTTGGTAGAAATTGTGTACAAGCAGCATAGTTTCTACAGTAACATCAGAGGCAGGAGCAGTTTGAGACATCTTGAAAAAATGTAACAAAAAAGAAAAAAAAACATTTAAGCAAAATATCCAATTTCCACAAAATAGCAGTTTCAGTAATGGGAAAAAATGCTTATATGAAAAACAAAAGCAAATATCATAGCCCTCTGTAACAAATGAAAGCAGAGAGCAAAAAAGGGAGAGATTTAATATAACAACATTTTTGGTGCCAAAAATGACGCTAACAAAGATGACGCAAATGCTGAGAAAAAAACTTTGGTGCCAAGGTTAACAGAAAATGACACGATTCGCGTCATAACAGGCGCGACTTCACGCCAAAAAAATTTGCGTCAACAAAGATGCAAGAAATGACGTGACTCGCGTCACAACAAACGCAAATTTCGCACCAAAACAAATTGCACCAAGAATGACGCAATTAATAGAAGCATTTTGCGTCATCGCGAGCCTAATTTGCCCGCGAAAATTTTAAAAAACAAGATCGAAGTTACAAATAGCTGGAACCTCAGGTAAGAAAAAATTTACTAAATTTCTTCCAAACATAATTTCCCTCCTGAAACTGTTAGACTGCAAAGGGAAATAAACATAGACCTGACTCATGGCAAATATATGCAATATATATTTAAAACTTTAAAAATATAAAGTGCCAAACATAGCTGAGAGTGTCTTAAAAAAGATATATACTTACCTGAAGACACCCATCCACATATAGCAGACAACCAAACCATTACTGAAACATATCAGCAAAGGTTATGGTAGAGGAGTATAATGTCGATCTGTAAAGGGAGGTGGCAGATGAATCCCCACGACCAAATTTACAGAGAGCCTTAGAATAGATTTTCCATAGGTGAAAATATGGCATCATTAGGCAAATACTCCCTTCACATCCCTCAGACAAACACTGTACATTGAGAGGAACTGGGCTTCAAAATGCTTAGAAGCGCCTTTCACAGAAGAAATCAAGCACAACTTGCTTCACCATCCTCCAACGAAGGCAAAGTTTGTAAAACTGAAGTATGAGTGAGGTGGGAGGTGTATTTATAGGCTTTTTTGAGGTTTGGGAAACTTTGCCCCCTCCAGGTAGGAATGTATAGCCTATACGTCACTAGCTCTTGGACTCTTGCCACTTACATGAAAAAAAGCTTATCTATATTTTAGGATCAATAACCTTTAGATTATAATGTATCTCAAAGAGAAACTATCTTTTGATTGATTTTCCACAAAAAGCATTTTATTTAAAAAAAAAATCTGATTTAAATAAAAAAAGTTTTTATTTGTTTAAACAATTTATTTTTATCCACCCTGCTCTCATCACAGGTACAGCAAAAGGAGGAAAGGGAACTGGCAGGCCTGTGATTACTATAGAGGTATATCCCTACTTTCTATTTGCCAGGATATTGTTGAACCACCTAACAGCACACCTTGACCAGGGGCCTCCACCAGAAAGCCAGTGTGTATTCCGTAAGAACGTGGGACCATTGAGATGGTGTTTGCTGGGAGACAATTACAAGAGAAGTGTCAGGAGCAAAACTCTGACCTGTTCTCCACCTATGTTGACTTGACAAAGGCTTTTGATACAGTTTGAAGAGAGGGCCTGTGGAAGATCATGGCCAAGTATGGATGCCCAAGGAAGTTCAACTTCATGGTCAAACAACTGCAACGGCAAGTTATCTGAGCCGTTCTCTGTTACAAATGGTGTGAAGCACGGTTGTGTCCTGGCACCTACACACTTCAGCATCATGTTTTATGCTATGCTGACTGACGCGTTCAGAGATGGAAATGCTGGAATTGGCATCAGGTACTGTGCTGATGGTCAACTGTTTAATCTAAGGCCGCTTCATGCGAAAACCAAGGTCATTAAAGATATCATCAGACCCGACTGTACCCCAAACTCTGGCTCAGAAATTGCATAGACAAATTATCAAATGCCTGCACAAACTTTGGTCTAACCATTAATACAAAGAAGACTGAAGTTCTGTATCAGCCATCCTTTGGGAGGCCCTTTGTTGAACCCAACATCACCATTGATGGCCAGAGACTAAATGTAGTTAACAGATTCACATACCTTGATAGCACTTTGTCCCAAAACACCACCATAGATGATGAGGTAAATATCAGTATCGCTAGAGCTAGTGCAGCCTTTGGCAGATTATATGCCAATGTCTGAAAGAGAAGAGGCATCACCACCCAGACAAAGCTGAGAGTATACAGGGCTATTGCACCCCCCACTATTTTATGCTAGCGAAACCTGAACTGTGTATCAGCGTCATGCCAAGAAGCTGAACCATTTCCATATAACAAGCCTCAGAAAAATTCTCAACATACAGTGGCAGGACAAGATTCTGGACACTGAGTTATTTTCCCAAGAAAACCTACCTAGCATCTTTACCATCTTGATGCAGTCACAGTTATGATGGACATGGCATGTAGGGCATGTAGTCCATATGTCCGTATGTCAGACCATCGACTACCAAAGGGAATCTCTTATGGTGAGCTGCAGCAAAGCCAACAATCCCAGGGGGGTCAAAATAAGTGCTTTAATGAAACTATTAAAGCTGCCGTCAAAGCATTTGACATCAATGTTGATTCCTGGAAACAGAGTGCAATAAATCGACAACATGGCACTCCTTTGTGTCTAAAGGTGCCAAATCATATGAGGCCAAAAAGGTGGCTGCAACAGAACAAAAGAAGCATGCCAAGAAAGCTTGTGCCAGGAACCCGGTTGGAGATATCCTCCTTGTCCTATCTGTCATCAGACCTTCTGTGCAAGGATCAGCCTCATAAGTCATATGCGCACACATAAACAGAACCTGACATAGCATTTCATGGATGACAAAGTGCTCCTTGTCGAATCGACGGACAAACAACACTCTGCTATACTGATAAGTCTTGCATGCAATGGAACAGAGTGAATCTGTCAACAATGAAACTATATCAAACCCTTTGGAAGAGTCATCTACTTGTAACGCTCCCTGTACATTTGTGTCTGTTTTGCAATACTGTTCCACTGTACCAGATCAATCAACTTTGCAAAAGTTGTGTACCTCATCTTGTGCATGCAAACCAGCCGCAATCTTCTACTTCCTCTAAGGAATTGTGTCCCATCCCTATGTATGTTACTCAAGGGGCTACTACTGACTTTACCCCTGAGTTTAAAAATAATTTACAGAAAGTTATGGCAGAATATTTAGCGGCTATCCCCAAGTCAAGTAATCGTTAACGCAAGTCTGGGGATTTACATTCATCTTTTGATGTGAACATGCAAGCTCCTTCCCCTCAAACTCAAATTCCTGTCCTGCTTCAGAGCTCTGACTCTGAGGACTCAAATCATCCAGTTCAGATGGGGAAGTGTCATCTGGTGAGCAGGACCCTGTTCCTGACCCTGAATTTGACAATGCATTCAGATTTAGAAGTATCTGAATATCTGCACCTTGTTACATGAGTTACAGAGAACTCTGGGTATTTCTGAAGAAAAACCTGCTGAAAACAAAACTAAATCAGTTAAATGTTGTTTCCAAGACCCTACAACATTTCCAGAGATATTTCAGGTTCCAGATTTGGTTTCTGACTATATAGAGATGGAATAGAAAAAGTCTGGTATACAATTTGCTCCAACCTCCAGGATTAAGAGGATGTACCCGATTCCAGAACAGAATGTGGAATTGTGTAAAACCTATTTCAGAGACCAAATTGACCGCAAGTTAGAGTCTTTCTTGAGTAAGCTCTTCCTTCATACTGGTCTTCTGCTTAAACCAGCAGTGTCTGTCACCTGTGAAGCTGCATCAGGGGCACTTTGATGTAATTCCTTATCCAAAATAGCTGCAGAACAATCCTCAGTTTAAGACCTCCAGAACTGTATTAAGGCCCTCAAAATGGCTAATGCCTTTTTGTGCGATGCAGTAATGGACATCATCAAAATTGATGTCATGAAATATGTCTATGGCAGTCCCTGCGAGAAAGGCCTTATGGTTAAAGTCATGGTCAACAGACATGGTATCAAAAATAGGTTACATTATATTTGTTGCTGATCTGGAATCAATCATTAAAGCCCATGACATACTGCATGCAAAGCTGCGAGCAGCTAGGAGAAGAGGCGACGCACAGACATTCGTGTGCAGTGTGTCTTCCTACTTACCTGTCTCACGTAGCTGAGTGCTGCAAGATGGTGTAATCTTCAGTCATTCGGCTCACCTGTCAGAACGCGGGCAGCCAATCAGATTCCTCCAGACAAATAAGAGTCTGGTGAAAGGAATCTATTGGTCAGCAGTAGTGCCGAGGGTGGAGTTTTGCCTGCAGATCGATAAAAATTGTTATTTTTATTTATTATTTATTAAACACATGTAATATTATTTATATTTAAAAATTTACTTTTTTTTTTTTAATGCTGCAAACACGTCTTTTTTTTAAAAAAACAAGTCCTTGGTAATTTATAAATAAAGGTGATATATACAGTATAATCTATATAATAAAAAAATGGAACCTGAACCATTCTCTGATTATATAGATTATATATAGCACCTCCATTAGTTCTCATAGTTTATTAATTTAACCAACATAAGGACTTGTTTTAATTAAATCAGAATTGTTGGTAGCTAAATAGAGCAAAGAAAAACTGCAGTACAGACTACAGTGTAGACAAGCTGCAAGGCAGTGCAGCATGAAGTGAAGGTTGCAAACTTTTTTAACTGCTTTGCATCACTTTGTGTGCAGTGTGTCACAGCCTTAAGACTGTTACTGGAGGTAAAGGAGCTTTTCTCTCTCAGGAAAAGAACAGACCATGTAATAGGTTTCATTCCTCGGGAAGTCCTCCTCTTCTCAAAAGCCTGAGTCCTCCAAGCCAGCCTGGAAGCCTGGTTCTTCCTGGTCAAAGAACAAGCAAGTCAAACGCCAATACAAAATCTGTACGAAGGTGCAACCCCAAGACCAGAATCTGTTCTGGTAGGGGGCAGACAGTCTTTTCCAGAAGGCCTGGTTTCAGTCAGTCAAATACCCCTGGGTTCAAAACATTATATCCCAGGGTTACAGGATAGGCTTTCTCTCCAGGCCTCCTCGTAGACGATTCCATCCGTCTCATGTCCCCAAAAATTCTGTAAAGGTGGTTGCCTTCATTCACTGTGTTGAGGATTTAGAGGGTATAGGAGTAATTATCCCAGTACCCTTGTCTCAACAGGGTCTAGGGTTTTAATCAAATCTGTTCATTGTCCCAAAGAAGGAAGGGACTTTCAGACCTAATTTAGATTTGAAAACCCTAAACATGTTTGTTAGGGGTCACCATTTTCAAGATGGAAACAATTCATGCAATTTTTCCCTTAAAGGGACAGTCTACACCAGAAATTGTATTGTTTAAAAATATAGATAATCCCTTTATTACCCAGTCCCCAGTTTTTCATAACCAACACATTTCTATGAATATACTTTTTACCTCTGTGATTACCTTGTATCTAAGCCTCTGCAGACTGCCCCCTTATTTCAGTTCTTATGACAGACTTCCATTTTAGCCAATTAGTGCTGACTCCTAGGTAACTCCACGTGCATGAGCTCAATGTTATCTATATGGCACACATGAATTAACGCCCTCTAGTGGTGAAAAAATGTCAAAATGCATTCTTATAAGAGGCGGACTTCAAGGTCTCAGAAATTGGCATATGAGCCTCCTAGGTTTAGCTTTCAACTAAGAATACCAAAAGAACAAAGCCAAATTGGTGATAAAAGTAAATTGGAAAGTTGTTTAAAATTACATACCATATATGAATCATGAAATTTTATTTTGGACTAGACTGTCCCTTTAACCCAATAGGGTCAATTCATGTCTAATATAGACCTCAAAGATGCATACCTGTAAATCCTTATTGCATTTCTATGAAAAACACTACCAATTTGTCACCCTTCTTTTGGTCTGGCTACAGCTCCTCGCATTTTCACAAAGGTATTAAGAGCATTGTTGGCAGTGTTCGAAGCTCAGGGAATTGCAATTACCCCTTATCAACGATATCTTAATGGAGGCTCCTTCTCTGCCTCTATCTATTGCCCATACTCAAAGGCTCCTATCTTTTCTCCAAGATCACGGTTGGAGAATCAATGTTCCATAGAGATCTTTAACTCTTCAAGGTTGTCCTTTCTAGGAGTCATCATAGATTCAGTCCTAATGTGATTATTCCTGACAGAATCACACAGATTGAATATTCAGAAGGCATGTCTGTCCCTGCAAAGTGCTCTATTTCCATCAGTAGTAGCTCAATGTATGGAGGTAGTGGGTCTTATGGTTGTGGCATTAGATGCATTTCCCTTTACCCGTCTCCACTTGTGAACCCTTCAATTATCTATGCTCAATCAGTAGTCAAAGAATTATCTGCAATAAGACCAGCAGATTGTTCTGGATTTGTCCATCAGACAATCTCTCTCTTGGTGGAAACAAAGTCCTTTCTTCATCCATCATGGGCTATTCTGACGACAGCCAGTCTTCCTGGCTGGGTCGCGGTCTGGAATTCTTGGAGAGGGCAAGGAGTTTGGTCCCCTCTGGAGGCGAGATTACCTAAAAGAAGAAAGGTTTATCCATTTCCAATCAGAAAATATCATGGCGGTGGCCTACATATATCATCAAGAGGGAATCCGCTGTCTACTGGCCATACAGGAAATGTCCCAGATTCTGTCTTGCTAAGAGAAGAATCAATGCCCCCTGTCAGTAATTCACATTCCAGGAGTAAACAATTGGGAAGTGGATTACCTCAGCAGTCGGTTCATTCAGGAGAGTGGTATCTCCATTAGAAAATCTTTGATCAATTAGTGATCAAATGTGGCCTACCGGATCTGATGGCCTCATTTAAATCACAAAACTTCCAAGGTGCAAGGTCAAGAGATCCAAAGGCTCAGATAATAGACACCTTGATTTGCCCATGGAACTTTCAGTCTAGCATACTTTTTTTCTCCATTTGTTCTACTTCCAAGAGTAATTGCTCAAATCAAACATTAGTCAGCTTCAGTAATCTTGATTGATCCAACCTGGCCTCGCAGGACAGGGTATGCAGATCTTCCTCTAAGAAAAGATGTATTGTCTCAAGGGCCTCTTTTCCATCGGGATCTCAAATCTCTAAGTTTAACTGCATGGAGGTTGAATGCCTAGTCTTAAAACACAGAGGGTTCTCTGATTCAGTTATTGACACTGATTCAAGCCAGAAAACCTGTTACCCCAAAAATGTATCATAAAATTTAGAAGGCATACTTTCATTGATGTTCTTTCAAATGATTTTCTTGTTTTCCTTTAGGATTTCAAGAATTCTTCAGTATTTACAAGATGGCCTTGACAAGGGTTTGTCTGCTAACTCTCTGAAGGGTCAAATTTCTGTCTTATCTGTTCCTAAAAAGTTAGCTAGACTTCCTGACAATCTCCCAGCTTATTTGTTCACTACTCTGGGACTCGTTAAGGGCAGAAGGCTACTGCTGTAGCCTTGGCCTCTTGGCTTAAACAGATAATTCACAAGGCTTACTTGGTGACAAGAAACTTGGCGCCTAAATGTATCACTGCTCATTCTACAAAATCAGTTGCTACTTCATGGGCTTTTAAAAAAATTATGCATCTTTGGAGCAGATTTGCAAAAGCTGCATCATGGTCTTCTCTGCATACCTCTTCAAAATGTTACCTGTTTTCATTTTTTTGCCTCTTCGCAAGCAGCTTTTGGCAGGAAAGTACTTCAGGCCGCAGTGTCTGACAAATAGGAACTACCATAAAACTGTACCACCCATTCCGTAATATGGACTATCTGCTTGGGTAATAATCCCACATGTTATAGAGCCCCATGGACTATCATCATACAAAATAATAATAATAATAATAATAATAATTGGATACTTGTATAGAGCACAACCTCGAACTTAATCGACTTGCAGCACTGATAACAGGCATTATGGAGATGTAGTATATGCACCTGCACCTCAAACTCACCTTAATAAACTTAATACACTGTATAACCCGTTCTGCCGCTTTGTGCAACAATGTAACTACAGGACCCACCATTGTGACATGCTAAAAAAACTAAACTGGCTGTCACTGGAATCCAGACGCACCCTCCATCTTTTCTGCCTTGTGTTTAAGAGCCTTTCTGGGAAGCTCCCACCCTACCTGAGCAGAATGCTCCCCCCAGCTATTACCACCTCCTATAACCTCCAATCCAGTACCAGCACATTATTTAGTCTTCCTCCATACAAAAAGAAAGCAGCTCAATCCTCCTTTTCCTACAGAGCACCACAATTATCGAATGACCTCCCGCACACTTTAAAACCTTCCCCAAGTCTAAAATCCTTTAAGAGATCCCTCTCTGCATATCTCAAAACAGAATGTGCCTGTCATGGTTGTTTATATATTTCCTACCTGTTCTATGTTAAATGTTTGCATATATTGTGTATTATTATTGTTTTTGTATTATTGTACCCTATTGTATCAATGCAATGTTTTGTGGACCCAGGACACACTTGAAAACGAGAGAAATCTCAATGTATCCTTCCTGGTAAAATATTTTATAAATAAATAAATAAATTATTATATATTGTATGCTTATCTGATAAATTATTTTCTTTTGGGATGATGATAGTCCATAGGCCCCAACAGTTTAAATTTTTCGGACATCAGTTCTAATTTGTACCTCTGTACCTCTAATTTGTACCTCTGTAGAGTGCTTTGCCTTTACTACTTATCTGTTTCCTTTTCTCTGCTCAGCTATATGTTAAACTGAGGATAGAGGGGAGGGATTAAAGCTCTTGTGTGGGTTCTTGACCTCCTCCTAGTGGTGGGAATTATAGTCCACGTTAGCCGTATGAACTATCATCATCCGGAATTTTTTTTATTTTTTTTAAAGGAACTTGAACTTTCAAATCTTGCAAACAAAATAGTTCCCCGGCCGCCCTAAACCATGGGAAATGCATGCCTGGTGTGATTTGTTCTATTCCTAGTTTGAAACTAGGACATTTTGTCCTTTGTTAAAAAGTCTAAATATTTGCACAGATCTTAGTGTATTGTACGTTAAAAAGAAGACATTGGGTTACGAAAAATTGCATAATGCTGCTGGTGGCTGCCATATTTGGTATTCGTTTGCTTCCGAATAGTCCAAATGCACATGCCTAATACAAATACTTACCATATCAATTCCTTAGGCCTTGCGACATTAGGCTACTTCATCATCTCTTAAGGATTCACACCTGCAACATGGTGCAGTGCCCTGCAGTACCTTCAAGTTGAGGAATTACATTACGACTACTACTTTATATTTAGGTCTACTTGGCACAATGGAGATCAAGTATAGATTACTGTAATTTAATTTTTTTAAAACACTATGCAGAAGCATGACTGGCAGCCATAATGGGAAACCATTATAAGATTCACTAACAGCTAGTTGTTTAATTTAAAGGGACAGTCTACTTCAGAAAAGTTATTGTTTAAAAAGATAGATAATCTCTTTATTACCCATTCCTCAATGTTGAATAACCAACACGGTTATATTAATATAGTTTTTTACCTCTGAATATCTTGTATCTAAATCTCTGCAGACTGCCCCCTTATTTCATTTTGTTTGACAGGCTTGCATTTTAGCCAATCAGTATTGACTCATAAACAATTCCATGGCAGTTAACACAATGTGATGTATATGACACACATGAAATAGCACTGTCTAGCTGTGAAAACTGTCAAAATGAATTGAAAGATCTTTTCTTAATGAGAAATGTCACATGCTTCCCAGATGAAATGTTGACTTGTCTTGCAGAATGGGCTCGTCTACGGGAAGCAATCTGGTGCAGCTGAGGTACACACAGTGGACGAAGCTGCGGACAGTACTTTGCACCTTCATAGCTCACCGGCTATTAGTATGAAAATGTGCACATGCTTCACATAGTTTGGAGACACAATACAACTTATATTAGCAGTTTATAGCACTTTTGGGCACTTTTAAAAATGTTGATTATTTTTTAAAGGTTATGAAAAAAAAATCAGCATAGTTGGCTTAGTGCACTCAGAAATTACTTCAGAGCTGTACACAGTGTATCTGCCTTCACCTGCGTTTCCTCTTGTCTCCTTCGGGTTCTTGGTTTTACCGTTCACCGGACTGAGATATTTTCCTGTCCCTGTGTTGCTGTAACCTATTTGCCGTGAGAAGACCGGTGTAGGTGGTAAGGTACTCTGATCAACAGAACTTGGTTTTAAATTTGTTCACATTTTATTTAATCCTTTATGCTATTTGCTATACTGTAGTATGTATTTGCTCCTTAAACCCTCAGACCGTGCCTTCTGGCTGCAAAGAACTGTCTGGCACATTTCACGCCCCCTAGTGGCGCTTAATCATAGACTAGTGGTGTAAGAGATCAATCCTCCTTATATAGCATAAATACATAAGTACAATTAAGTAGCATAAGTACAATTATCACAATTAGCAGCACATGTGTATAATAACCCCCCCCCCCATATAATTAAAATGAAAACAGTGCATGTTTTTTCTCTCTGTACTTAATATGTTACAGAAACACCCATATGTACACCCATAGGGATAGTTAACACATATTCTTCAAATAATGATATTAACATGATTCCAACAACTATACTACAAAGGATGTTCTACAGTTTGCATAAAACTCAATTTTTAAATCCTGATTGTCTACTGTCAATCTAAACTCATTCGATACATCTATCATATCAAAAGTGAGGCAACTCCTTCCTCCATATCTTGTTATCCCTTTTTGTTCTTTTTACCATACTAGGCGACAATTTAGTGGCCAGTGTTAGTGGCTTTTCCAAAATACAAATTTACACAATTGAACACTATCTTTAAGGACGACAATTTAGTGGCCAGTGTTAGTGGCTTTTCCAAAATACAAATTTACACAATTGAACACTATCTTTAAGGACATTATCACTTCCTAAGATAGTACTAATAACTCATGGCCTCTCTCTTGAATCAGTATTTTGCAAGGTCTTGGAGCCCACAGGTGAGTCTAGTAGATGCCTTAGTGGTTCCCTAGTCATTCAACCTTATTTACATATTTCCTCTGTGTTGCTATCCAGACTGATAGCCAGAATCAAGCAGGAACAAGTCTCAGCAATTCAGATTGCTCCGGTGTGGCTTCGCAGGATTTGGTTTGCAGATCTAGTTCAGATGTTCTTGTGACCATCTTGGAGGCTTCCTCTAATAAGGAATCTTCTCTTAAGGTCCTTTCTTTTATTAAGATGTCATAACTCTGATGCGTGATGAAACAGTCCATACTAGGGCTGAGAATCGTGTTGCATTGTAACCATTGCTTGTCAATGTTTTTAATATTTGTTTTAATAAATTAAACTTGTTTTATACAAGCTCTGGTCAATTACCTTCTATAGCAGTCTTATCCACTGCTACTGACTATCCACCGGCATTGAATCTGACAGGACCCCCCTGCACTGACCTATCCACACCTGGAGAGGGTTAGTTGGTACACCACAAGTTACCAGCCTGCACCTACCAGTACATAAGTGTACTTGGAATAAATGTGGTACCCATTTGGCTGTCCATGTTTTTATATTGTCTGGTATACTGATATACACATGAGGCACCCCTCTTGTCTCTTATCTCATATTTAGCTCTGGATTATTCTGTGAGGAGGAGAGCAGCCATACAATTTCACTACTGTACCAGACTGTCAAAGTTGGATCACTTTCACCATACTGGAAAGGGTTAGCCGGTACATCCTGAGTTACCAGCCTGCACCTACTAGTACATAAGTGTACTTGGGCCAAATGTGAGTACCCACTTGGCTTTTTTCATTATTCTCATTGTCTGACATACTGATATATACATGAGGCGCCCCTCTTGTCTTCTATTTTTTATTATAATTTTGAATTTGACAGCATGTCACATTAACAAATTATTGCTCTCTCAGAGAGGGTTTTCTGACAAGGTTATTGACACTTTATTTCAGGCTAGGAAACCTATTACCATATATTTATCATATAGGTACGCAGGTAAGCATATGTCCACACTTTTGTCATTTTTATTATTCTCCATTTTTCTTTCTTTCCTTTCTCCTTTTTTCTATCTTATATTCCCCTGTATACCTAATTTCACATCTTTATACATATTGATTCTATGTTGATATATAACTTTATGTCAGTATATGCTTTGTGTATAACCATATATCTCCCCTGTCTGTTATGATTTACTGACGCTGTATGCCTTTGTCTCCTAAACCCCCCTCATGATTGTTACGACACCCCTCCTCCCCTTGCATTCAGACCTCTGTAACACTTTTTGTCTTTTTAGCCATCCTATGTTTTAAGATATAGTCTGTAAATTCCATCAAACTGGTCAGTATTGCTTCAGACTTGAAAAAGGAAGACATTCTTCTGAAAGGTTGTCATCTTATAAATGTATAGTTAGTCCAATAAAAAGTATCATTGCTCAATGCAATACTCTTGCTATTTAGATATAATATATTTATCATAAACACAAGAAACGGGGGCACCACATAGTGTATCACAACATCGTCATCAGCAGATAAATTAAGGAAAGAGGAAATATACTCACAATCTTTTTTTCACCATAATTGATGAACATAAACATAATGAGACATTTGAGCTGCCCAGCTAGATCACTCCAAGGATCAGTAACCTGCCTTCACTGTTTGTTCCTCCTTATTCCATGGTGATCTAGTAGACTTCACTGCTTGGGTTTAGATTCAAATACGCAATGACTTATGGACTCTCACCATCTGATAAAAGAAAAAATTCTTACTCCATAATTTTTTTTTCATGATGGTGAGAGAGTCCATAGTCCCCGTCCTTTATTTTTTGTTCAGGTGGCCGCAGTACTTGTTTTACAGCGCTTTATCTTTCATGCTTTTCTGTTTTCCTTATCTACTTGGCTATATGTATGACTGAGGATTATGGGAAGTGGGAGGAATTAAAAACTCTGGTGTGTTGGGATGTGTTTTGCCTCCTAGTGGTCAAGAGAGAGAGGTTTAAACAGAAGACCTGCTTGAAGAAAATCTTTCTTTGAAAAGCTTTTAAATTTACAATCCATAGTGTCTCTAAGATAAGTACTATATTCTAATAGTATAGTAGTTTGCTTGGCCAGAGTAGAGATGGCATCATCAACCATTGGAATGGATTACCATAACACAACATTTGCTGCAGGTAACAAAGCATAAAAGGAAATCCAGGATTGGCCATTCATTAGTTATTATTTCTGAAATCACTTCAGGAACTGGGAAAACTTCAGGAGATTTGGAAGAGGTCTTTAAAATTAAGTCCAGCTGTATACCAATTTCTCCTCAGAAGGAGTCTGAAGAACTTCACACAGCAAAAAGTGTAAATGATCTGTATAATAATATTATAAACATAAAATAATTATCAGTGTCCTGATCAAGGATGGAATCTTGATCATCTGAGGATAATTAGGCATCTGAAGATAGCTCAGAATTTTCTGAAGTAGACTCTTGCAAAATTTCAGGAACCTCCCTTTGTTTATGGGATTTAGTAGAATGAGAAATGTCTTCTTTCACTGTAGATTTAAGACAGCAAACAAAATCTTTAAATCTTCAAGCAAAATCCATAGAACCTCCCTGTGATGTACACATTGGAGTAGGACAAGTACCCTTAGAGTGAATAGTAGAGACAGACTGAATAGAATGCATTACATGACCTACACAAACATTACATAGTTGAGCCGGAGGGCAAACAAACAACTTTGCCGAGCAGTGTGGTCAGATTTATTTGGCTCCATTAGAATGAAATACAGCAAGTACACAATAAAGGAATGCCAACAGGAAAAGACAAGCTTAAATCTTTATAAACTGTATAAAAATATAGGAAAATGTAAAAATTCAATGATAGTGTAAATTCCCTTACAGTGTAACTATTACAAATTAACCCAAAAATGGAAAAATAAACAAATATTAGAGACCTCCCACTCTTGTTGTATAGGGTACTCCCCTCCATAGAAAAAAAAATCCTTTCTAGGAACAGCAGAGCAAGATTGGTATAAACATTACAATGGCTGCAGCACAGCAAAAGATGAAGAGTGCGGGCTTGTTCAGCGGTGGGGGAAAAAAATGAACTCTCTAGTTGTCAAGCTACAGTGTACACAACCTGCTGCACCAAGGCAATTTATCCCTCCAAAACTAAGGAATGCGCAAAGATCATCATAGCTTGCTGAAGCCACTGCTGTGTGAGAAACAACCTTTAAAAAACCGTGGGTGCGCAAACTTAATCTTCTATAGTAGCATGGTCATGATATAAACAGAAAAAAGAGTGTGTGCTATGTAAAAAAAAAAAAAAGTAATAGGCAAAAGCATAACATAAGAAAGAGGCATATAACACATAATCATTGAAGAAATGTGTATATCATACAGTAGGTGTAAAATGTCTGTGTGAAAATTGGAGTGTCCCCTGGCTATGCTATACAGTCCTGGCCAAAAGTTTTGAGAATTACACATTATTAATTAATTATTAATTAAGACTTTGCTCCGTCTGGACTTCCGGAATGGTGAGTACATTTTCAGGGGTTAGTGGGGTTTTTTTTTTTGTAAAGTTAGGTTTTTTTAATATTGTGATTTAGGTTTTTTATTTTTAGTTTATTTTTTATTTTTTTTAAATAGTAATGTTAGGTTAATTTATAGTTTAATCTTAGTTTTTTATTTCACAGCTAAGTGTTTATTTATTTGAAGGTAGTCATATTGTAAGTTGAATTTAAAGTTAGGGGTGGGTGTTAGGTTTAGGGGTTAATAGTTTAATTTAGTGTGTTGCGATGTAGGGGGCCGACAGATTAGGGGTTAATACGTTTATTATAGTAGTAACGATGTGGGGGCCTGCGGTTTAGGGGTTAATAGGGTTATTATAGTAGTTGCGATGTGGGGGCCAGTGGTTTAGGGGTTAATAGGTTTATTTATGTGTCGGCAATGATGGGGGTGGTGGATTAGCGGTATTTAGACTAGGGGTTTATGTTAGGGTGTTAGGTTTTTACATAACCTTCTTTTCCCCATAGACATCAATGGGGATTGCGTTATAGTGATCGCCATTCTGCGATCGCAGGTGTTAGTTTTTTTTCTAACACTTTTCTCTCAATTGATGTTTATGGGGGAAAAACGTGCATGAGCATGTCAAGTCAGTCCTTGGCTTTTGTGCGGTATGGAGCTTAATGCACCATAACGCACAGCATAAGAAGCTTTTTTGTTAACTTGCAATGGCAGCATTTTTGCATTATTTATGCACCGGGTTTAACACACAACTTGTAATCTTGGTGATTGACTCAAAACACTGAAGAAGCAGAATTTGTGAAAAATTATATTTGTGTCATTCTCAAAACTTTTGGCCAGGACTGTACATGTAGAAATATACCTACTAAGAGCCTGCGGACTATGTGAGTGCTCTGGACTTACCTGAATAGCACCCATTCTACCATGCTTAGCAGACACAGAGAAGAAGACTGCATCCAGTATAAAAGCTCATCCAGTACTTTGCAAGCAACAGCAGTGGTTCTTGGAAAGGAGTACGATGATGACCAAACAGGAGGAGGCTAAGAGACAGGTCCCCCGAAACCTGTGGTAGGCTTGTGACTAAATCCCAAAGGGAAATATAGTGTCACTATCCAGTACTCTTTACAACCCTCTGTCCAAGGTCTGCTGTCTAAGGGGGATAACTGGTCTTGCATAGGTCTGAGAACCCCTTTCAATGTAAAATCTGAAGCACCTCAATTCATCACCTACTCCTGTAAAGGCAAAGATAAAACAGATATGCAGGGAGGTGGGAGGGTTCAAACGCTTTTCGTATTTGGGAAATCTTTGCCCCTTCTACTAGTGGCCAGGAGTTGAATCCCCACTTGTGAAAGTTTGTGGGACTTTCACCACCTTATGAAAGAAATTAGTTACTCTTAATATGAAACCTCATTGTTGGTATGAGCAATGTATTAAGAAAAGCAGTTCTGCACACACACACACACACACACACACATTATATATATATATATATATATATGATACTTATAACTATACCATTATTGACATTACTACTGTTAGGAACTATTGTTAGCGCGACCAGCGCCATCTTGTTCTTGGCTGCCATTTTGTCTTTGGCATCCATCTTGTCTCAATAGCCTTTATTATAGTGGTTTATTATGTAGTGAGATATATGCTGATGTTAGGGAGGCTTGCATAGCTAGAATAGCCCTGAGAATGACCCTGACGATGTGCTTGGATGCACTGTTATCTCTACAAGATGTCAAACTGCCTTGATTTGTGCTGGGCTATGAGGCTCAGATTTACTGTTATCTGAAGTTACATATTTCTGTAGAAATGAATCACTAACACTCCTTTTCTTTTGATATTTTAAATGAGCTTCTTTGTTCTTGCAGAAATACTATGTAAGATGATATAGTTATGAATACGTCACTTGTTAACCCTATATGCCGTAACTGTTGTCTATAAGACGTGCCTTTCAACTTGCAATAAACAGAATAGCTTTTAGAATCATTGCTGTGTGATCTTATATCTGTTCTCCTGGATATCCTGATCAAATGGTATACTCATTTCCAGTTGGTACGGTGTGCCCGATGCCCAGTCCTGAACTGACACTCCCCCCTGAAAACAACACCTAACAGTTCCTGGTGTCAGCTCATGGGATTCGCACTTGGTAAGTAGATGAGTGTTTTTTACTCTACTTTTCCCTCTGTGAATCTGAACCTAAATTTATTTTTGGTAATAGGTGTTGGTTATATATGATAAAGGGTTAAGGGATTCCTGCAGTAAAGAAAGAAGCAGGGTTTGTGCTGAGGTTCTTAGTCCTGCCGGCACTTGTGATAATCCCTCTAGACAGGTTAATAGTCCTGTGCTAGTTTAAGACAGGTATTGCAGTCCTGTCTGGTGAAGCGTGCAAGATAAAAGTTGGTATGCATTTGACGGGAGGTTTAAGTCCCCCGGGCAAGTTGGCATCGCTTTGTTATGGTGAGTTTGAGTCTCATCTGTGTCCCTATATACAGTCCTATAGTAGTTTTTTGTTACCTATCACTGGCCTAGATTTAGAGTTGGGCGGTAGCCGTCAAAACCAGCATTAGAGGCTCCTAACGCTGGTTTTTACCGCCCTCTGGTATTTGGAGTCAGTCATTAAAGGGTCTAACGCTCACTTTTCAGCCGCGACTTTTCCATACCGCAGATCCCCTTACGTCAATTGCGTATCCTATCTTTTCAATGGGATCTTTCTAACGCCGGTATTTAGAGTCTTGGCTGAAGTGAGCGTTAGAAATCTAACGACAAAACTCCAGCCGCAGAAAAAAGTCAGTAGTTAAGAGCTTTCTGGGCTAAAGCTCTTAACTACTGTGCTCTAAAGTACACTAACACCCATAAACTACCTATGTACCCCTAAACCGAGGTCCCCCCACATCGCCGCCACTCGATAAAATTTTTTTAACCCCTAATCTGCCGACCGCCACCTACGTTATACTTATGTACCCCTAATCTGCTGCCCCTAACACCGCGGACCCCTATATTATAGTTCCGATCAGCCAATAGAATGCAAGCTCAATCTGATTGGCTGATCGGATCAGCCAATCGGATTGAACTTGATTCTGATTGGCTGATTCCATCAGCCAATCAGAATTTTCCTACCTTAATTCCGATTGGCTGATAGAATCCTATCAGCCAATTGGAATTTGAGGGACGCCATCTTGGATGACGTCCCTTAAAGGAACCGTCATTCTTCAGTTGGATGTCGTCGGAAGAAGATTGATCCGCGCTGGAGGTCTTCACGATGGAGCCGTTCCTCATCGGATGAAGATAGAAGATGCCGCTTGGATCAAGATGGTTGCCGGTCTGGATCACCTCTTCTTCCCGGATAGGATGAAGACTTTGGAGCCTCTTCTGGACCTCTTCAGCTGCAGGATTATGGATCGCCAGCCCCCGCTTGGGTTGGATGAAGATTTTGGAGCCAGGACCGATTGGTGATACCCGGTGAGGTGAAGATAAGGTAGGAAGATCTTCAGGGACTTAGTGTTAGGCTTATTTAAGGGGGGTTTGGGTTAGATTAGGGGTATGTGGGTGGTGGGTTGTAATGTTGGGGGGGGTATTGTATGTGTTTTTTTACAGGCAAAAGAGCTGAATTTCTTGGGGCATGCCCCGCAAAGGGCCCTGTTCAGGGCTGGTAAGGTAAAAGAGCTTTGAACTTTTTTAATTTAGAATAGGGTAGGGCATTTTTTTATTTTGGGGGGCTTTGTAATTTCATTAGGGGGCTTAGAGTAGGTGTAATTAGTTTAAAATTGTTGTAATATTTTTCTAATGTTTGTAAATATTTTTTTATTTTTTGTAACTTAGTTCTTTTTTATTTTTTGTACTTTAGTTAGTTTATTTAATTGTAGTTATTTGTAGGTATTGTATTTAATTAATGTATTGATAGTGTAGTGTTAGGTTTAATTGTAGGTAATTGTAGGTATTTTATTTAATTTATTTATTGATAGTGTAGTGTTAGGTTTAATTGTAACTTAGGTTAGGATTTATTTTACAGGTAATTTTGTAATTATTTTAACTATTTTATCTATTAAATAGTTCTTAACTATTTAATAGCTATTGTACCTGGTTAAAATAAATACAAAGTTGCCTGTAAAATAAATATTAATCCTAAAATAGCTATAATATAATTATAATTTATATTGTAGTTATATTAGGGTTTATTTTACAGGTAAGTATTTAGCTTTAAATAGGAATAATTTATTTAATAAGAGTTAATTTATTTCGTTAGATTTAAATTATATTTAATTTAGGGGGGTGTTAGGGTTAAAGTTAGACTTAGCTTTAGGGGTTAATACATTTATTAGAGTAGCGGTGAGCTCCTGTCGGCAGATTAGGGGTTAATACTTGAAGTTAGGTGTCGGCAATGTTAGGGAGGGCAGATTAGGGGTTAATACTATTTATTATAGGGTTATTGAGGTGGGAGTGAGGCGGATTGGGGTTAATACATTTATTATAGTAGCGCTCAGGTCCGGTCGGCAGATTAGGGGTTAATAAGTGTAGTTAGGTGGAGGAGACGTTGGGGGCGGCAGATTAGGGGTTAATAAATATAATATAGGGGTCGGCGATGTTAGGGCAGCAGATTAGGGGTACATAGGGATAATGTAGGTGGCGGGGGTGTACGGAGCGGCAGATTAGGGGTTAAAAATAATATGCAGGGGTCAGCGATAGCGGGGGTGGCAGATTAGGGGTTAATAAGTGTAAGGTTAGGGGTGTTTAGACTCGGGGTACATGTTAGAGTGTTAGGTGCAGACGTAGGAAGTGTTTCCACATAGAAAACAATGGGGCTGCGTTAGGAGCTGAACGCGGCTTTTTTGCAGGTATTAGGTTTTTTTTCAGCTCAAACAGCCCAATTGTTTTCTATGGGGGAATCGTGCACGAGCACGTTTTTGAAGCTGGCCGCGTCCTTAAGCACCGCTGGTATCGAGAGTTGAAGTTGCGGTAAATATGCTATACGCTCCTTTTTTGGAGCCTAACGCAGCCATTCTGTGAACTCTAAATACCAGCGGTATTTAAAAGGTGCGGCCAGAAAAAAGCATGCGTAGCTAACGCACCCCTTTGGCCGCAGAACTCTAAATCTAGGCGACTAGAAATGGATTACTATTTGGTGCTTGCTTGCTTGCTTTTTATTGCTATATAATTGTGTTGTGCTGTGCTGTGCTTAGAAAATATTAAGTGACTGTGCATTTTAGCATTGCTGCTCTTATTGTGCATGTAAAAATGGGGTCTGCTCATAGCAAAATATGGATAATAATGCATAGAAAAAAGAGAAGGAGATTGCATTTTTAATGTCTACAAAGGGGTTAACAGAAGTATTTCAGGCAGAGAGATATCCACTCCAGAAATAGAGGGGGATTATAAAACTGTCAGCTTTGTAGATTCAACGAGAAAACTTGCTCTGTGTTAAAGAATGTTGTGGGCATAGAGGGGGGGCCACCGAGCGCACACACTAGAGCACATATTCAGAGAATTGAAAAAAAAAACTGTTACAGAAGCTCCGTTGTATGCGTGTTTGCAGTAATGAAAAGGAGATTTTGTGTATTTGATGTGTAATGTGTGTTGGTCTGTCGGTTTTCACTGTGTCTGGTATGACGTGTAAAAGATTTACTTTAAACCAAAAGATCTGAGAATGTATTATAAAATTTGACTGTCTCAGTCTGCTGGGAAAATGGCCATTCTTTGCGGATTCGGACACTTTCAAATACATTTTAAATTTGGTAGAAAGTTAATCTTATTGTATTTTTATATTTTTTTGGTATGTTATGAAATATATGTTTTATTGAGAAGGAAAGAGACTAATGTGTTTTCTGTGTCACTAAAAGTTTCATGTATGTTGAAATTGTGTAAGAATAAATTTAGGGAGTGAATTTCTGGTATGCAAGATATGAGCTTGTGTGTGTGTGTGTGTGTATCGCTGTAAAAATGACCTTGGTGCATTTTTTTTCTTTCTGTAGGGTAATTATTTAAGCTAGTTTCTTAGCTGAGAAATCAGATGTTGTAATGAGGTATTTGAAGTTTTATTGTTACAACTTTAAAGTCATCAACGTGTTCTTAAGTATGTGTGTTATTAATAGCAATTTTTAGTTTTAAATGATATTTGTTGTATGCAAATAAAAAAAACTGTCCACCTGTTGCAGCATATCAATATATTGTTTTTGCCAGTGAACTAATTAAGGGATTTGTGAATTTGTGGATGAATGAGTGACTTTTGGTCACGTTCTGGTAAATGAAAAAGATTAACAGGTTGATTCAAGTATGTTGTATTTGCAAGATTTGTGCAAGGAATTAGTGGAAAAGATAAAATAAGGTTATAGGCTGTATATAATTAAATTTATCTAAAAGTATTTGGGTCCGTTTCTGTTGCAAGTAAATTAATTCAGTAGAAGTTTTAATATACATGGGTGTTATTTATGCTGTGATGGCTCTCATTTAAATATGCAGGTCATGATACAGTAAAGCAGTAGAATTTGTGTGGTAAATAATACAAGTTTCCTAAATCATGACTAGGGTATACGTATGTAATTTACATGATAAATGGTTAGCCCTTATGGGGACAGTACACTGTAAAATTGTTTTTATATTAATGTATTTTCCATGATTGATGATACAAGCTGAATAGTTTAAAATATATAGGAGAAATTGCATTTGCGAGTTTATTTGTGTATATATGAAGTAGCTAGTTTTGTGCTTTCAAAACACAATTGATTGCAGGGGGTTGAATTTTGGATAATAAGCATATTTTATTGTGTTCCTTATCTTAAATTTGTCTGTAAAACCGGATGCTCAGTGCTTAGACAGAGCAATGGAAAATTGTCATTTTATTACTTAGAGGACCAGTTCACTCATGTGAAAGGAGTTCATGAGCAGCAATAACACTGTATTAGCAGTTTGCAAAATATATTTTTTGAGACCTTTCCTTGTATATATTTTTTTTAAATCTGCTGTTTGGATAGCAGACATTCAGATGCAATCTTGGTGTTGCGATCTGTGAGACTAGCGGAAAAGCGAAAAGAAGAAAAGAAAATATTTAAAGGGATACAGGCAAACTGATATAAAATCTGAGATTTTAAAGACATATTTACAGAGAGAGACAATGAGGTTTACTGTAAGCCTAACACTAGTATATTTAACTATGTCAGCAGTTTCAGTTACAGATATCTTTTAAAAATGTTTTGGGTAAAATGTCCCTTTAACTAGCCTGCACCCCACTGTGAGTGTGTGTTCTTTTTTATGCTGGCTGTGTTTGCTTAGGCTATTTAATGAATGTCAGTATACATTTTTATTATAAGTGAGGACAATGGATCATTGGGAACAATTTAAAGGGGTAATTTTTGGACAAACTATCCTGTTATTTTATTATTATTATTCTTTTGTAGAAAGCTCATTTTTTGATATATACAATGGTTATATTTGGCTAGGAAATTGCAAAATGGTGAATATCAAATTATAAAAAAAGTTAAATCGAATGATTGTGCATTTATTAAAATTTTGGTTATGTAAAAGTATAGATTGGATTCCAGAGCTTTTCACAAATTATTTGTGCCACACCTGATTTATTTAACTGTGGATTTGCACTGTGCATGTGGGCAGGGGCTATATGGAACAGTGGCTGTACCATTATTATCTGATCTTTCCCAAAATAGGGTACTTAGGTGTTTGTGGTTAGGGATTTTATTTGTAAATATGCAACTTGAGTTTATTGATCATCTGCAGTGATTGCCTTATTAGCGTGATCTCATAGTATTGTGCATGGTAGAATTTGCAGAACCAGGGTATAGATGGTTGTTATAGGATTTGTATTATTTGTAGTGTTTTGCGAGTGCTGTGTTTCAGTGAATGTAAGTAGCTGTTAATGTTTTGTGAAATGGACAGTTGGTTTTAAGTGTTTTCTAAGAGAATGTTGTGTTTTTATTTTTAGTGAATGCATGTGGTAAGGTGCTGTATGAATTGAATATTGCATGTTGAGGTGTATTTGATTTTGCCTGATGTTATGAATAGTATACTACATGCATGAGTGGAGTGCATGAAGGGTCTTTTAGTTTCGTGTTATATTGTGTTTGCGTGCCACCTGGGATGTTTCATGCAAACAAGGGGGAAGTGTTGATGAGTATTGCTGAGTATCTTTATGTGATTTGGGGTGATTATTTTAAGTAAGAAAGTGAACCTACAATGTTTTTATTTTTCTATTTTTAACACAATATTTGTATTTACAGGATGAGATCATGAAGCTGTATCCAGAGATTAAAGACACTAACTGAATTATTTTTGAGTTTCTCATATTTAGGTAAAATCTGTACAGATAAAATTCCATAGTGCACTCTCCAAAAGATTGAAGATTGAATGCAAGTAAACCTTTTAAAGGGAGAAAAATTAAGATAAAAGACCTTTTGTCAAGCTTGTTTTAACCACCATACTGCAGTAAAAGTTGCTGAACTATTTTTGGATCCATTCTTTGCTTTGCATGCTGGTACCAGCCCCTGAACTGGACTCTGGGTAATCTATGACTGTTTCCTATGATGTGTGTCTTCAGAACATAAAGACTATCCTTCTCTGGACTGTGCCTTGCCGGTTGATATTGAGGACCTGTTATGCTGTTATAGGGTCAACCAATTAAATTAGTGGAGTATTGTTTTAACTTGTTTGCTTATATTTTTTGTTGATCATATTAGTTATAAGAAGTCATATAGTTTTGTCTGCAGAAAAGTATGCCTTATTTGTAGTAGTGCACATTGGAGTTTATGTACTTAAACAAAATAACCCTCTAGATAAGTACAACTCTAAACCTTGCAGTATTGTAACCTATTGAATGGCCCACTGAGTATAGAAAATATGTTTGCACCTTTATAGTTTAAAGAAAATGCTGCAATATATCAGAATATTTTAGACCCTCCACCCTATGGAACGCAATGAGGACATGTCACAGCTAGAAGTTTATATTAATTATACAGAGAAATATTTGTTTAGGGAGTAGCATAATTATAGTTATGTTGATGGTTTTCTACCTATCATGGCTCTTATTGGAGCTATGTTATGAAAGCAAATGTATTTTGTTTCCCTTTTATTAATTGGTATGGTATCTGCAATGTGAAGTTTGTAATTCCAGGTGTTTGTCAATGGAAGGAATCATCTTACCATAAAGATGTGTTTACCTTTAAGAGATTTTGTAGTTTTAAATAATGTTATGATTGTATGCTTTCCTCATATAGGAGTGTGAGAGAATTTAGGTTGCATAAAATAATTAGTAAAATAGTAGTGTTTATATCAGATGAGATTGTTGACTATTAAGATTATAGTTGGAGAATTATAAACATTACAGATAGTAGCTTAGCAGAATAAAGCAACACTAGGTTATTTTATTTTTAGTAGTTCCAAGTGACAGTGTAAAGAAATTCATTTTAAAGAAAATATTTTTATTGACTGTTTTATTTTTTCATTTTTGTTACAGGGCAGGCTTTAGCATACGTTTTAGCATAGCCATTCAGCCTCTTGATGAAGTCTAACAGTTTTCACTTGCTTAGTATTCATGAAGTATCATTTAAATTGTATAGAGAAGCTGTGAATTATTCTCTGTAAAAGTATAATCAATGTATTTAGTTTGTATTATATATCCACAATGTTTTCTTGGTTTTAAATGACATAGGATGAGTTAAGCTAAAGGAATTGTGATGCTTACAAAAAGGTGAAAGAAGTTTTATTTGGACATAATTGTGATTGTACTGGGGTGTGAACTCATCTTGTGCTGTTTTGTTTCCTTCTTAGACTCCTTCTGACTCGAGTGTCTGCTTGTTATGGGAATCCACTGGCTACCTTGTCTACCCCATGAATGAACCATCAGACTTCCAGCATCTACCTGCAGAAGAACACTGGATAAGCACCCCTACTGCAAATGAACTGTATTGAAGCAAAGTGTCTGAGGAAGGTGGAGTGCTCTAAAAGGACAAAGACTGTTCTTAAAGTGATCAGAGGCCACCTAGAGACATTTGTGCTGTTTCCATGTCATGCTTTACTGTGGAGAATGTACTGAGCAAGGAACTGTTGGACATATTGGGGGGTGCTAGCAATGCAGGTAAAGAAATAAAAGATGCAGCGTTGTTTGGGGGTAGATAGGGGGCTGGTTGGGTCTTTGTGCAGGTAGACCAGTAGTTTGAGGATGATGGGAGGTAGACGGAAATTTTGCCCTATTGGCCTATAAAATTATACCACTACATGTGAATAAGTTTGCCTATAGTATTCTCACATAGAGTCATGTTACCGTAGTATCAGGCTTATACTGTTGTTAATGGCTTTCCTAATTTTCTGCGCTTTTCTATTTTTATGTTATTCTGTTAGAATAAAAGGGTGGTATGTTAGGAATTATTGTTAGCGTGACCAGCGCCAACTTGTTCTTGGCTGCCATTTTGTCTTTGGCATCCATCTTGTCTCAATAACCTTTATTATAGTGGTTTATTATGTAGTGAGAAATATGCTGATGTTAGGGATACTTGCATAGCTAGAATAGCCCTGAGAATGACCCTGACGATGTGCTTGGATGCACTGTTATCTCTACAAGATGTCAAACGGCCTTGATTTGTGCTGGGCTATGAGGCTCAGATTTACTGTTATCTGAAGTTAGGTATTTCTGTAGAAATGACTCCTTAACACTCCTTTTCTTTTGTTTATATTTTAAATGAACTTCTTTGTTCTTGCAGAAATACTATGTAAGATGATGTAGTTATGAATACGTCACTTGTTAACCCTATATGCCGTAACTGTTGTCTATAAGACGTGCCTTTCAACTTGCAATAAACAGAATAGCTTTTAAAATCATTGCTGCGTGATCTGAAATCTGTTCTCCTGGATATCCTGATCAAATGGTATACTCATTTACAGTTGGTACAGTGTGTCCGATGCTCAGTCCTGAACTGACACCCCCCCCCCGAAAACAACACCTAACAACTACTGAGATATATGGATATAATGGTACAGATCAATTTTAAGTCTAATTAGCTATATAAATCTCAAGAAAAGTTGCACAGCTAAAACAGTTGCTGTTCAGTAAAACCATAGGGGAATGGGAATAAAAGTCCAGAGGTATAAGCAGGCCAATAGGCATCATAAACAAGTCCCATCTTAAATGAGGTTGTGGTTGGCCCACACCAAAGAAAACAATATGATTGTCAGTAAATAACTTTAAGTCCGTTTTTTGTCCTCTCACTCAGATCACTGCCATTTGATAGAGAACCATATAATTCAGCTTCTCTTAATGTCCATACATTTACAGAAAAAAACTCTAGATCTCCATTAAAGAGTTCAGCTGTGAAATTCCAATCAAGACATTAGCGGCTTCGGTCCCCCCTTCCCCCAAAGGTACCAGGCCAGACTGCAATTGGAACATTCTCTTCAAGAAGGAGGTTTGCCGGCTCATCTGAGGCCTGAGGGTTCTGCTGATATCTATCAGGGTCACATCTTCCACCCCAAAATGCAAACACTACACCTTCTCAGAGAGTCAGCAGTAGCTTGGTATGACACAAATTAAGTCTTCAGAAACAATAAACACCACAGCCACCTCTCTGAGCAAGCATGGTGTTTGAATACTGATGGACGGGCCTTCACAGGATATGCATGTATGCCACAGGAAAAAAACAACATTTATGCTTACCTGATAAATTAATACTTTCATGGTGGCAAGAGTCCACAATCTATTACTCTTCCTGCCCACTAGGAGGAGGCAAAGATTCCCAAACCATAAGAGTTCTATAAGGGCCCTCCAACCTTACTGGAAACTAGTCTGCCATACAGCCAAGCAAGAAAGGTAGGAAAATAAATAACAGCAAAATAGTAGGAGCAGGGAGATCAAAAATGATGTGCCAAAGCAAAAGAAACCATCACCAAAAAACAACAGGATTTTGTGGACTCTCACCTCCATGAAATAAATTAATTTATCAGGTAAGCATAAATTATGATTCTTTCATGTAATTGGCAAGAGTCCATGAGCTAGTGATATATGGGATATACAATCCTAGCAGGAGGGGCAAAGCTTCCCAAACCTCAAAATGCCTATAAATACACCCCTCACCACACCCACAATTCAGTTTCACAAACTTTGCCTCATATGGAGGTGGTGAAGTAAGTTTGTGCTAGATTTCTACGTTGATATGCGCTTCTCAGCATGTTGAAGCCTGGTTCCTCTCAGAGTACAGTGAATGTCAGAGGGATGTGAAGGGAGTATCACCTATTGAATACAATGGTCTTCCTAACGGGGATCTATTTCATAGGTTCTTTGTTATTGGTCATAGAGTTTCATCTCCTACCTCCCTTTTCAGATCGACGATATACTCTTATATACCATTACCTCTACTGATTTTCGTTTCAGTACTGTTTTGGCTATCTGCTATATGTGGATGGGTGTCTTTTAGTAAGTATGTTTAATTTACTTAAGACACTCTCAGCTATGGTTTGGCACTTTATATATATAAAGTTTTAAATATATGTTTGTACTTATATTTGCCGTGATTCAGGTTTATCAGTATATTTCCTTTTTGCAGACTGTCAGTTTCATATCTGGGAAATGCTATTTAAAAAAAAAAAAAATTCTTACCTGAGGTTTTCAAATTGACTCTTTCTAAATTGCAGTCTGTATTAGGCTTGCGAGAGCGCAAAATGCTATCATTTATTGCGTCGTTCTTGGCGCAATACTTTTTTGACGCGAAAATGACATTTGTTGACATTTGTTGTTCGTGATTTCCGGCATCTTAGTTGGTGCCGAGTCTTTTCACAAGGTTGCGTCATCTATGATGCTCGAGTTTCGTTCCGGACATTTTTGGCGGCAAAACTGTTTTTCAGTTTGTGGTGCTTCATACTTGGCGCCAAACATTTTTTCATTATTTAAGACCTCATTCCTTTTGCCTCTGGTCTTTTTTTCTATGTCAGAGGCCTATTCTGTTAGAATTTTTTTCCCATTCCTGAAACTGTCATATAAGGAAATTGATAATTTTGCTTTATATGTTGTTCATTCTTTTACGTACTGCAAGATGTCTCAATCTGATCCTGTCTCAGAATCTACTGCTGGAATCCTGCTGCATGATATCGGTTCTACCAAAGCTAAGTGCATTTGTTGTAAATTTGTGGTAACTGTTCCTCCAGCTGTGGTTTGTAATAGTTGTCATGATAAACTTTTACATGCAGAGAATGTTTCCATCAGTAGTAGTTCATTACATGTTGCTGGTCCATCAACATCTAATGCTCAGGATATTCCTGTAAATTTAAGAGAATGTATTTCTGATTTTATTCAGAAGGCTTTGTCTGCCATTCCGCCTTCTAATAAACGTAAAAGGTCTTTTAAAACTTCTCATAGAGTTGATGAATTTTCTAATGACCGACAACATACTGATTTATCTATCTCTGATGAGGATCTGTCTGATTCAGAGGATCCTGCCTTAGATATTGACACTGACAAATCCTCTTATTTATTTAAAATGGAATATATTTGTTCTTTATTAAAAGAAGTGTTGATTGCATTAGATATGGAGGAGACTAGTCCTCTTGATACTAAAACTAGTAAACGTTTAAATTCGGTTTATAAACCTCATGTAGTTATTCCAGAGGTTTTTCCAGTTCCTGATGCTATTTCAGATATGATTTCTAAGAAATGGAATAGACTGGTAACTTATTTTACTCCTTCTTCAAGGTTTAAAAAATTGTATCCTTTGCCTACTGATAGATTGGAGTTTTGTTGATGGGGCCATCTCTACTCTTGCTAAACGTACTACTATTCCTACGGAAGATAGTACTTCTTTTAAAGATCCTTTAGATAGGAAGCTTGAGTCTTATCTAAGGAAAGCTTATTTATGTTCAGGCCATCTTCTTAGGCCTGCTATTTCTTTGGCTGATGTTGCAGCTGCCTCAACTTTTTGGTTGGAAACTTTAGCTCAACAAGTATCAGATCATAATGTGTATAGCATTGTTAAATTAATTCAACATGCTAATAATTTCATTTGTGATGCCATTTTTGATATCATCAGAATTGATGTTAGATATATGTCTTTAGCTATTTTAGCTAGAAGAGCTTTATGGCTTAAATCTTGGAATGCTGATATGACTTCTAAATCAACATTGCTATCTCATTCTTTCCAAGGTAATACATTATTTGGTTCTCAGTTGGATTCTATAATATCAACTGTCACTGGGTGGGAGGGAGCTTTTGAGGGGAGGGAGCTTTTTTGCATCAGGATAAAAAATCTAAGGGTAAATTTAAAGCTTCTTACCGTTTTCATTCCTTTCGACAAAATAAGGAACAGAAACTTAATCCTTCCCCCAAGGAATCTGTCTCCAATTGGAAGACAGATTCCTTAGACAATTGGGAAGCGGATTATCTCAGTCATCAAGCTTTACATCCGGGAGAGTGGTCTCTTCAACCAGATGTGTTTATTCAAATTGTTCAGATCTGGGGGCTTTCAGAAATAGATCTGATGGCATCTCATCTAAACAAAAAACTTCCCAGGTACCTGTCCAGGTCCAGGGATCCTCAGGTGGAAGCAGTGGATGCATTGACACTTCCTTGGAGTTATCAACCTGCCTATATTTTTCCGTCTCTAGTTCTTCCTCCAAGAGTGATTTCCAAGATCAGTGTTGAGCAATCGTTTGTGCTGCTGGTGGCTCCAGCATGGGCTCACAGGTTTTGGTATGGGGATCTTGTCCGGATGTCCAGTTGCCAACCATAGCCACTTCCACTAAGGTCCGTTTTTCCATCAGGATCTCAAATCATTAAATTTGAAGGTATGGAAATTGAACGCTTAGTGCTTAGTCATAGAGGTTTCTCTGACTCAGTGATTAATACTATGTTGCAGGGTCGTAAATCTGTTTCTAGAAAGATTTATTATCGAGTTTGGAAGACTTACATTTCAAGGTGTTCTTCTCATAAATTCTCTTGGCATTCTTTTAGAATTCCTAGAATTTTACAGTTTCTTCAGGATGGTTTGGATAAGGGTTTGTCTGCAAGTTCCTTGAAAGGACAAATCTCTGCTCTTTCTGTTTTATTCCACAGAAAAATTGCTAAACTCCCTGATATTCATTGTTTTGTACAGGCTTTGGTTCGTATCAAGCCTGTCATTAAATCAATCTCTCCTCCTTGGAGTCTTAATTTGGTTTTGAAGGCTTTACAGGCTCCTCCGTTTGAGCATATGCATTCTATGGACATTAAATTGCTTTCTTGGAAAGTGTTGTTTCTTTTGGCCATCTCTTCTGCTAGAAGGGTTTCTGAATTATCTGCTCTTTCTTGTGAGTCTCCTTTTCTGATTTTTTATCAGGATAAGGCAGTTTTGCGAACTTCATTTAAATTCTTACCTAAAGTTGTGAATTCCAACAACATTAGTAGGGAAATTGTTGTCCCCATCCTAAGAATTCTTTGGAAAGATCTTTACATTCTTTGGATGTGGTGAGAGCTTTAAAATATTATGTTGAAGCTACTAAAGTTTTCAGGAAGACTTCTAATCTATTTGTTATCTTTTCTGGTTCTAGGAAGGCTTCTGCCATTTCTTTGGCAACTTGGGTAAAGCTTTTGATTCATCACGCTTATTTGGAGTCGGGTAAATCCCAGTCTCAGAGGATTACAGCTCATTCTACTAGGTCAGTTTCCACTTCTTGGGCTTTTAAGAATGAAGCTTCAGTTGATCAGATTTGCATACATTTACTAAATTCTACCATTTTGATGTTTTTTCTTCTTCAGAAGCAGTTTTTGGTAGAAAAGTTCTTTAGGCAGCTGTTTCAGTTTGATTCTTCTGCTTATAATTTCAGTTTTTTCTTTTCCATTATAAGATTAAAACTTATGATTTGGGTTGTGAATTAATTTTTTCAGCGGAATTGGCTGTCTTTATTTTTTATCCCTCCCTCTCTAGTGACTCTTGCGTGGAGTTCCACATCTTGGGTATTGCTATCCCATACGTCACTAGCTCATGGACTCTTGCCAATTACATGAAAGAAAACATAATTTATGTAAAAATTTACCTGATAAATTAATTTCTTTCATATTGGCAAGAGTCCATGAGGCCCACCCTTTTTATGGTGGTTATGATTTTTTTGTGTAAAGCACAATTATTCCAATTCCTTTGTTTATGCTTTTTGTTCCTTTCTTTATCACCCCACTTCTTGGCTATTCATTAAACTGAATTGTGGGTGTAGTGAGGGGTGTATTTATAGGCATTTTGAGGTTTGGGAAACTTTGCCCCTCCTGGTAGGATTGTATATCCCATATGTCACTAGCTCATGGACTCTTGTCAATATGAATGAAATGAATTTATCAGGTATATTCTTACATAAATTATGTTTTTCTTTCATACAGGTGGAGAGAGTTCACTATCCATTACTCCTGGAACTAATACTTAAGCTGTGGATGCCACGAGTAATGATTAAATAAGAGTGGGACCAAAAAAAACTTTTTTTTTTACATAGAAACTACAACCCAAATAGAACTGAAAAAATATGAAGTTCCTTAGACTCTTTTTTTTTTTTTTTAAATATGCACTTAAAAAGATAGGCAAAAACAAAAAATTATGCTGAGACTACTACCTGAAGGACTTTCCGTCCAAAGGCTGCCTCAGAAGAAGCAAACACATCAAAATGGAAGAATTTAGTAAAGTAGGCAAAGATGACCAAGTAGCTGCCTTGCAAATTTGGTCAACTGAAGCATCATTCTTGAAAGCCCAAGAAGGGACAACTGATCTGGTAGAATGATCGGTAAATCAACTTAGGTAGAGGCTGTACCACCTCCAAGTAAGCTTTATGGATCAAAAGTTTCAACTAAGAAGCCAAAGAAACAGCAGTAGCTTTCTGCCTTTGTTTAGAACCAGGAAAATACACAAACAAACTAGAACTGTGTTTTAAATCCTTAGTAGCATCTACATAATACTTCAGGCACTTACAACATCCAAATTGTGTAGAATACTTGCTAAAGAATTCTTTAATTAGGGCACAAACAAAAGGCAACAATTTCCTGATATACAATTGTTTGCAAAAGTTTAGGCACCCCTGACAATTTTCAAGTAATATTTCAGTAGTAGGTTTATTGGATTAACAAAAAATGTGCAATATGCATCCAA
Organism: Bombina bombina; assembly: GCF_027579735.1. Taxonomy (NCBI): domain Eukaryota; kingdom Metazoa; phylum Chordata; class Amphibia; order Anura; family Bombinatoridae; genus Bombina; species Bombina bombina. Next base: position 201,815,369 of record NC_069499.1, read on the forward strand.
ATGAAATTAGACAGGTGCATAAATTTGGGCATCCTTTTTATTTTGATGATTTTAATACCTGTAACTACCTAGCACTGATTAACTGGAACACACAATTGGTTTGGTGAGCCCATTAAGCCTTGAACTTCATAGACAGGTGAATCCAATCATGAGAAAATGTATTTAAGGTGGCCAATCGCAAGTTGTTGTTCTCTTTGACTCTCCTCTGAAGAGTGGCAACATGGGGGCCTCAAAACAACTCTCAAATGACCTGAACACAAAGATTGTTCAACATTGGATTAGGGGAAGGCTACAAAAAGCTATTGCCGAGATTTAAGCTGCCAGTGTCCACTTTGAGGAACATAGTGAGGAAATGAAAGACCACAGGCACAGTTATTGTTAAGGCCAGAAGTGGCAGACCAAGTAAAATATCGGAGATGCAAAGGATGGTGAGAACTGTCAAAAACAGCCCACAGACCACCTCCAAAGACCTACAACATCATCTTGCTGCAGATGGTGTCACTGTGCATCGTTCAACAACTCTGCGCACTTTGTACAAGGAGAAGCTGTATGGGAGAGTGATGCGGAAGAAGTCTTTCCTGCACACACGCCACAAACAAAGTCACTTGAGGTATGCAAATGCACATTTGGACAAGCCAGCTTCATTTTGGAAGAAGGTGCTGTGGACTGATGAAACAAAGATTGAGTTATTTGGTCATAACAAGGGGCGTTATGCATGGTGGCAAAAGAACACAGTGTTCCAAGACTTGCTACCCACAGTAAAATTTGGTGGATGTTCCATCATGCTGTGGGGCTGTGTGGCCAGTGCCGGTACTGAGAATCTTGTTTAAGTTGAGGGCTGCATGGATTCCACTCAATATCAGCAGATACTTGAGAATAATGTTGAGGAATCAGTCACAAAGTTGAAGTTACGCCGGGGCTGGATATTTCAACAAGACAACGACCCAAAACACTGCTCAAAATCTACTCTGCCATTTATTCAGAGGAACAAGTACAATGTTCTGGAATGACCATCCAGTCCCCAGACCTGAATATCATTGAAAATCTGTGGGGTGATTTGAAGCGGGCTGTCCATGCTCGGCAACCATCAAACCTAACTGAACTGGAGATGTTTTGCAAGGAGGAATGGTCCAAAATACCTTCATCCAGAATCCAGACACTCATTACAGGCTATAGGAAGTGTCCAGAGACTGTTATTTCTGCTAAAGAAGGATCTACTAAATATTGATGCAATATTTCTGTTGGGGTGCCTAAATTTATGCACCTGTCTAATTTCATTTGGATGCATATTGCACATTTTCTGTTAATCAAATAAACCTCATTTCACTACTGAAATATTACTGTGTCCTTCCGTTATTTGATAGATCAAAATGAAATTGCTGATCCAAACACCCAATTATTTATAAATGAAAATCTTGGAAATTGTCAGGGGTGCCTAAACTTTTGTATACAACTTAGACACAACCTTAGGCAAAAAGTCAAACTTGGTCTTCAAAACTGCCTTATCCTGATGAAAAATGAGATATAAGGAGAATCACAAGAAAGAAAAGATAATTCAGAAACTCTTCTAGCAGAAGAGATAGCCAAACGAAAAAATTCCAAGAAAGAATCTAAAAAAAAACCCCTCTGTCTAAGAACTGTTCAATCCCCATGCCATCAAGCTTAGAGACTTGAGATTAAGATGGAAAAACAGACCTTGAGACAGAAAGTCTGGCCACAGAGGAAGAGGCCATGGAGGGCAACTGGACATCTGCACTAGATCTGCATACTGAACCCTGCAAGGGCATGCTAGAGCAATCAGAATTACTGATGATGGCTCTTGCCTGATCTTGGAAATTACTCTGGGAAGAAGAACCAGAGGAGGAAACACACAGGCAAGCTGAAAGTACCAAGGAGCTACTAGAGCATAAACAACTCCACTTGAGGATCCCTGGACCTCACAAAGTGGGATGTTTTTGTTTAACTGAGAGGCCACAATCTGACTAAAAACATGCAGAGACTGACGACTGAGAAAATCTGCTTCCCAGTTGTTCACTCCAGGAGTATGAAACACCAACAATTGATTTCTGCCCATGAAAGGATTCAAGACACTTCCTTCATGGCTAGGAAACTGTGAGGTCCCCCTGATGATTGATATGGTTTACTGTAGTGACATTGTCTGATTGAAAATCTCTTTTTTAACAGAGGCCAACTCTGAAGAGCTCTGAAAATAGCATTCTAGAATATATATTGGCAACCTTGCCTCACAAGGAGCCCAAACCTCCTGTGCCCTCAGAGACCCCCAACCTGTAAGACTTGCATCTGTAGTGATCACAGTCCAGATAGGACGAGCAAATAAAGCCCCCCGTATAATAAACTGATGATCCAGTCACCAAGAAAGAAACTGTCCATTCTGTAATCCAGAAAAATCTCTTAAAACAGCTGAGTATCATCCCTGCACCACTGGCAAAGCATATAAAGCTGAAGGGGCCTCTTAAGAAAATGAGCAAATGGAATAGTATTCAATGCATCACCTCCTAACACCTCCATACAAAGAGCAACTGAGGGAAAAGAAAAAGAGAGAATGTTTATACAGGATTAAATTAACTTCAGCCTTCTCTGATCTGATAAAGAAAGTCTCATGGAAATTTAATCTATTTGTACCCCCAGAAAAGTAACCTTTGTTTGAGGAACCAAAGAAGTAATTGGAAAATTGATCTTCTAATCATGAAAAAACAACAGTCTGTTGGCATGAGATTCTGCTAAATGAAAAGATTGAGCTTGAACTAAGATATCGTCCAGGGAGGGAAACACTGCAATACACTGAGTTTTGATCACAGACAGTAACTCATAACCTTTTAGAACATTCTTGGAGCTGTAGCCAGACCAAATGGTAGACCAACAAACTGAAAGTGCTTGTCTAGAAAAGCAAACATTAGAAACTGATAATGTTCCCTGTCAATTGTAACATTAAGGTGAGCATCCTTTAAATCTATTGTGGACATAAACTGACCAAAAGGCAGAATAGTCTGAATAATCTCCATTTTTAAAGTAGGAACTCTGACAAATTTGTTCACAGCTTTTAGTTGCAAAAACTGGTCTGAAAGCTTCTTCCTCCTTTGGAACAATGAAGAGATTTTGGTATAATTAAACTGGTACAAGGTTTTAGGAATTAAAGGTGAAGGTTTTATTGATAGGTTAATTAGCAATGCAGAGAGATGCAAACTAGATAAAAGGCAAAGTCTCTGTGCAGACAATAATACAAAGTAACTTGGTTCAGACAGTCTTAAAGCAGGCAATAATGTAAATTAACTGTAGATAAGAAACTTGGCAATAGTAGGCAGGATACAGAGATTAGCTGCAGACCAAAACTTGGCAGCAACAGGTAGGATATGAAGAGATGCTGTAATCAGCTAACTTTGTAATAACAGGCAGGATACTTGTATAGGCTGTAAACTGGAACTCTGTAGTAACAGGCAGGAATGTAAATCTTAATAATAGCAGGCAGGATACTTGCATAGGCTGTAGACTGGTAACTTTGTAGTAACAGGCAGGAATGCAGTTCTTTCTAATAACAGGCAGGGTACTTGCATAGGCTGTAGACTGGTAACTTTGTATAGACAGACAGGAATGCAGATCTTTGTAATAACAGGCAGGATACTTGCATACTTCCAAGAAACAAAGAAAGAGCAGCGCTCAAAGAGGTATCTCCTACGCAGCAGTACACAGCCTGTTCTGAAACCACAGCCGTCTTAATGCTTACTGTCAGCAGCTGTACGCCAAGGGGAACGGTCTCAGGATGATGACATCACCGGTGCTTACCTTGTGCAGAAGCACTCCATCAACGCTCAAATAATAAACATATCCAAAACGAGAAGGCAGCACCTGGGAAACAATCCAGCAGACTCAACAGACTATCATATGTTAAAAGGCAAAAGTTTAATAAGGCATCCTCAAATCTGAGTACAAAAATTGGTCAAACATGTTTTGTAAATATTACATATTTTACTTCCTCAATGACCACAGTCTGCTGGATTTTTTCCCGGGTGCTGCCTTCTCATTTTGGATAGGATACTTGCATAGGCTGTAAACTGGAACTCTGAGGCAGTCCTTTGGAAATATCAGAGAATTAGCCAAGGTCAATTGCCAGGAAATCAGTCCAGTAATGAAACACAGGGCCAAGGGAAAATCCAGAAGAGTAGTTTAAAAATGAAGCAGTAATCAGGCACCAGGAAATCCAACAAAGCTGAGGCTCTGTCAGAGTGCAACACTCAATGTCAAGGCCCAGAACTAAAAGCAAACCTGCCTAATATAGCAGGCTGCTGATTATACAATTTGTTACAGCTGGCAGGCTGGTGGAACCAGAGAGCCAAAGTTGCAGCAAACAGAAAAAGAATATTCTCAGGCTGTGACCAAGCCATCTGGTGGCGAAGAGGTAAGTCAGCAGGCTGGGAAAGAACAGCAGCGGAAATAGAAACAGGTCCCAGGTTCAATTCTAGGCTGGATCCTGACACACTGTCACATGGGGGTCTACACTTTAGCTACACACAGAGGCCTGGAAATGGGCAAGAAGGTGATGTAGGTATTTTACTTTCCTCTTGTTGCAACTTTCAACAAATACAACCCATCTCTTCCCTCACATTTTCTTCCTTCGAAACCCACATGATTCACCTATTCTCTCCTCTCTCTATGTGTTGCTATTATCTATCGCCCCCCTGGCTCCTCAACTTAATTTCTTGATCATTTTGCATCCTGGCTACCTTATTTCCTCTCCTCAGACATCCCTGCCCTCATCCTTGGAGATTTTAACCTCCCTGTCGACATTCCTACTGCGTCTGCTGCAAAAAATCTTCTCCAGATCACTTCCTCTTATGGTCAGAAAATATGGTCGGACTCTCCCACTCACAAAGATGGACGCTCCCTTGACCTGATTTTCAGCTGTCGATGTACTTTCTCAAACTTAACAAATTCCCCCTTTCCTCTTTCTGACCATCATCTCCTCACTTGTAATATGTCAGCACTTCCTACTGCCCTCCCTCCTTCTAGTACTCACACCAAATTCCACAGGAGCATTAAGTCATTTGATTGGATAAATCTTTTAAACGCTCTCACACCTCTGCTCTCTTCCATCTCCTCCTTTTCATGCCCTGACCAATCTATCTGTCACTATAATTCCACTCTTACAGCAGTCATTGACGATTTGGCACCTCCTACCATAGCCATAAAGTCACATACTTGTCCTCAGCCCTGGCATACTCCTCTTACACGCTACCTACATAGATGTTAACGAACTGCTGAGTGACATTGGAGAAAATCCCATTGTTCAGCTGACTTCCTTCATTACAAGTTTGTCTTAAACTCCTACTATTCTACCCTTAACCTCTCCAAGCAGGACTACATCTATACTGTTATCTCTACTCTTTCTTCAAACCCAAAACATCTTTTCTCCACTTTTAACACCCTTCTTCGTCCACCCCACCTCCTATTTCCACTTCTCTCTCAGCTCAAGATTTTGCAAAACACTTCAACAACAAAATAGATTCCATCAGAAACGAAATCATCTCTCAACATACTACCAGTCTCCAACCCCCTCAACCAATCACTGATGTCCAAAACCTGCAAAGCCACAGATTTATCTTTTTCACTCCTGCTACTGAGGAAGAAAGTTCTCCAGATTGTGGGTCTATGAGTCTTACCAGACCAAAGTACTTTGTAAATTGGATCTATCATAACCATATAGGATTCTAATTGAAGCCATTGAATGCTATCAGTTTTATTGTGCCATAAGGATGTTTGGGCCATCCGTGCATCGTGGTAGTAGGCCAAAAGGTCTGGGAGTCCCATACCCCCCTCTACACCGACACAGAGTGCGTTTGTTAAGTTTTTGATCTCTTTCCTTGCCAGATAAAGGATTTTATAACTTTTTGGAGTTTATTAAGGACTAGTGTTGGAACCAAAACTGGGAGAGATCTAAACAGGTATAATATTTTTGGGAGTATCGACATTTTGACTCCTATTAACCTGCCATACAATGAGATTTTCATCTTTTCCTATTTCTGAAGTAGATCCAATCCTTCGGCATCTGTGACACAGCTCTCTCATGGCTCTCCTCTTACCTGTCTAACCGGACCTTTAGTGTTACCTTCTCTGGCACATCCTCTGACCCTTTACCACTGTCTGTTGGGGTACCACGAGGCTCTGTCCTCGGTCCCCTTCTCTTCTCAATTTATACATCATTCTTAGGTTCTTTAATACAGTCCCATGGGTTTCAATACCATTTGTATGCTGATAATACCCAAATCTACATCTCTGCACCAGACCTATCCTCTTCCTTACTAACTCGTGTCACTAACTGTCTTTCTAATATTTCATCCTGGATGTCCTTTCACTACCTTAAACTAAATCTCTTAAAAACTGAGCTCCTTATTTTCCCCCCTTTAAACCAAAATCCCCACCACCCAACTTTCTCTAACTGTTGATAAAAACATCATTACCCCAACCCCACATGCCCGATGTGATGGGTTCACACTTGACTCCAATCTCTCTTTAACTCCCCACTTCCAGTCTTTGGCCAATTCTTGCCTCCTCCACTTCAAAAACATCTCATTCGCCACTTCCTCAAACAAGACACAACCAAGACTTTAATCCACTTTCTCATCATTTCTCACCTTGACTATTGCAACTCTATCCTCTATGGCCTCCCTAGCTGTAGTCTATCTCCCTTACAATCCATAATAAATGCCTCTGCCAGGCTGATCTTCCTTACACATCGCTCCTCATCTGCTGCACCTCTCTACCAATCCCTTCACTGGCTTCCTCTAACCTCCAGAATAAAACATAAAATTATGACTATAACTTTTAAAGCTCTCAATAACATAGCTCCTCCCTATATCTCCAAACTAGTATAAAGATACTCGCCTTCCAGTCCCCTTCGCTCTGCTCATAACCTTCTTCTCTCCTCCTCTCTTGTCACCTCCTCACATTCCCATCTACAAGACTTCTTTAGACTGGCCTATATTTTGTGGAACTCTCTGCCTCGCTCTACACGACTATTCCCTAGTTTTCAAACTTTGAAGCGCTCCTTAAAGACTCTACTGTTCAGGGATGCCTATAATTTACACTAACAGTTTTCTATCTTAGTCCCTCTCCTCCTTTAGCTATCACTCTGAACCCCCTTAGCATGTAAGCCTTTGAGCCTAGCTGCTCTGTAGATCACCCTCATGAGAGATGATTTACAACAATGAAATTCTTGGCAGGGCCCTCTATCCCTTTATCTTCGATAACTGTCACATATTAGTCACATCTATTTAGCGATGCGGAACCTTTTGGCGCTCTACAAATAACTGATAATAATAATAATGTCCATAGAATGCATAGGCTCAAGAGGAGGAGCCTGTAAAATCGTTTATACTAACTTAAGACTCCAAGGAGGAGAAATAGGTTTAATAATATGTTTAATATGAATTAAAGCCTGAACAAAACAATAAATATCTGGAAGATAAACAATTTATCTGTAAACATTACAGAAAGAGCAGAGATTTGACCCTTCAAAGTAATGGCAGATAAACTTTTCTCCAAACCATCCTGAAGAAACTGAAGAATTTTAGGAATTCTAAAAGAATGCCAGGAGTGATCATAATAAGAACCATGAAATATAAGTTTTCCAAAATTTGTAATAAATCTTCCTTGAGTTAATCACTGAGTCAGAGAATCCTCTGTGACTTAGAACTAAGCATTAAATTTCCATGCCATTAAGTTTAGAGACTTTAGATCTGGATGGAAGAAGGGACCTTGAGACAGAAGGTCTAGTCTAGTCTTAGAGGACGAGGCCACGGGGGGCAACTGGACATCTGAATAAGGTCTGCATACCAAATCCTGTGAGGCTATGCAGGGGCTATTAGAATTAGATAGGACTATTCCACTTTAATCTTTGAAATTACTCTGGGAATCAGGACCAGAGGGGGAAAATGTATGCAGGCTGGTAAAACCAAGGCACTGCTAGAGCATCCATCACCTCCGCCTGAGGATCCCTGAACCTCGAGAGGTAACTGGGAAGTTTCTTGTTAAAAACGAGAGGCCATCAGATCGACTTCTGGAATGTTCCACATCAGTACAATTCGATAGAACAAATCTGGGTGGACAGACCACTCCCCCGGATGAAGAGATTGATGACTGAGATATTCTAGCAAGGCTAGATAACCAGAAAATAGAGACAGCAGTTACGTCGGCAATAGAAATGACTGGTCGAAGAATGTAAGCAGTATGTAAGTATGCCCTTCTAAGATAAGCTTCAAGTTTCCTATCTAAAGGGTCCTTAAAAGAAGTACTGTCTTCCAAAGGAATAGCAATATGTTTGGCAAGAGTGCAAATGGCCTTATCAACCTTGGGGACTGTTTCCCAAAGCTCTAAATTAGTAATAGGTAAAGGATATAATCTTTTAAACATTGAATAAGGGTTAAAAGAAGTACCCGGTTAAGATCATTCTTTAGCAATCATATCAGAAACAGCATCCGGAATAAGAAAAAACTCAGGGAGATTGAAAACAGTTTTATACACTGAATTTAAACAATTACAGGGTATATCATCAGAAGGATTAGTTTCTTCAATACCTAAAGTGAATAAAACTTCCTTTAAAAGTGAACGACTATGTTCTATTTTAAATAAAAAATAAAGATTTAGCAATCTCTGTGTCTGATGTAAGATCCTCTAAATCAGAGGACTCCCCATCATTTGAAGATACTTCAGTATTCTGTCGGTCAGTAAATAAATTACTAGTAGCAGGTAAAACATGTGCTGACCTTTTACGTTTATTTGAAGGCGGTATAGTAGTCAGGGCCTTCTCAATAACAGCAGCAATAATATATTTCATTGCTGTGGGTATGCCTTCTTCATTAGACTGTGAGGAAAAAACAGTAGGTGCATTTGTAAACAGAAACATTGTCAGAATGTGATAAAAAAAAAAAACATGAGCGACATAAATGAGCTGAAGAAGCTACTTCAGTTTTTTTACAATAAACACACTAAGCTTTGGTAGAAAGGTGTACATGCAGCTCAGTTTCTATGGTAAAAAAATAAAAAAAATTCTTAGTTGCGAAAAAACATCATACCCCCCTCTTTCATTAGGAAGCTTTTGATGAAATGAGATAAATGCCTATAAAAAAAAAAAGACTGCAAAAAATTAAAAGACTAAAATTACTTGAGAAAATAATAGTCTAAAAACATTAGTGCAACATTAGTATGGAATTCAGTGGGTTAAAAATATTGAATATCGATTAAATCCTAAAAACAAAACCGATGCAAACATAGCCCTATAATAAAATAAGGGCACGATGTGCAGAGGGGGCGGGTCTTTTAACGCTGCAATAAAATGACAAAACGGCGCAAATTGATGACGCTACATCAAGACTTTGAATGGGGCGTCATAGCATGCACAAAATTTAAAAAAAAGGATGCTTATAGTCATCGCTAGCAAAGGTATGCTTGTAAACGAATATGTTTCTAAATATTAAATATAAATGTCCCATATATCTTTCTGCATCTATCTGTGCTTATAAGGCAACACTTAAGTCCATAAACAATTATATTGCAGCATCATTTATAAAATTAGAGGAATTAGTGCCTGTCCCAGGGCTCTTATATATAAATAAACATAGCAAAAACTTAATCAAAAGTGCCCAATCCATACCTGAGTGTCATCAGAAAAAGAAATATACTTACCTTAGGGGGGCGGAGCCAGCCGGCGATTGAGATGGATGCACTCTAAGTCTGCTCCATAAGCCCAGTCCTTTTTAAAGGCATTATATTATGCATCCTTACAGTATATATCTTAATAGATGCTGAACTGACCCTACCAAACACCAGAGGTACTTTTGACCACTTCTGATCTACACTTTGTGAAGCCGGTTGGATCGGCCATGGCGCCTAGCAAAAGAACCGCCATCTACTGATCAGGCCCTAGGACGGAGCACACGCATGATCGAGAGTACCACTGAATGAGAGATCTGCAGACTAACATGGTTTAGTGGTCGCATCTTTTCCACACTTGAACACTGAGGAGTCACTACTAACTAAAAGATTTGAGTATCTAGAGGGCCCGAAGACCTAACTAAATTTGGCAACAAATCTAGGAGATACCTGGATCACATGGAATGTACCATGGCGCCTTGCATTAGAGACTTGCTACTTGCGCTGTCAGATATTGGATTACCATGCAGCAGCGCTTTCAGCAGAAATTAAGATGGCATTCTTGCCTACTTCTTCAAAGGAGCCCTACGCAGAATTATCTGTATCGGTCGATACCCGGAAACGATTCATCTAGGTGCCTACAACATGCCCAGTGGAAACAGAGCCCAGAATTATTCTCTCACCTTCTCAGAAAATGGCTTCCTTGCCACACAATAACAAGCGGCATGCTGGCGATCATATTGCAGAGCACCCCACATCACTCTCCACACAAAGAGAGGGGGACGAAAACATGAGATACCCTAGCAAACAGCCTAACCAAAGATCTGACCTGCAGGATTCTCTTTTACAATATCAGAACTTTCGACAACTCAGTGGCTATGATATACCTACAAAGTTTCTGGCTGGTAAATGTCAAGGCTCACATTACTTAGGGTCGATCATAAATACATTGTTGTGGGACCCAGGGGGAGTTTAAATCACATTAATTAACTCTAGGGCTAGGGTCAGACTTGTATCATCCCTAAGTTGCAATTTATGCTCACGCTCACAACATGAAGTTTCCCAGAGACAGTAACTTTCTCCGGAGAATGTTCCCAGGCTTACAAGGGAGACTTAAGGCTCGATATGCCTGTCCTTTTGATGTCATGGCATACAACTCTGGATATTTATATAACCGTTATGAGATAGGGTACTAGAGATTGGTATACTCTTGTAAAAGAAACTGTTTGTTCTGAAGGTCTAGAGAACAAGAAGAGATGTTTTGCTACAATTGGACTGCAATATGAGAAGCATGGAACCTTTTAAGGACAATCTGCTATGGACTAAGTTAGATTGTACAAGAACAGGCGTTGTGTAACTGACTGTTTTTTTTTATATCAGTGTAACTGACCTGATGGAGTAAAATTAACATATGTAGACTTATGGGAGCAGATAAAGGCCAGACTCCTGTCTTGTGTCTATAGGTGCAAGTACTTTGTTACCTTAGCTTGCTGCGTATAGGGATATAGTATCTCTGCTCTACACAGCTTATGATGCTGGTTGACACTGCTAACATGTTTCTATATATATATGTCTACAGGTCTGTTGATATTGGAGAATACTACTTAGCTCTCAGTTCTATCTTTTTAGCAGCATCTTGCTTTATACTTAGCTCCATATAAGAGCGATCTATACGTACTATGCCATCTAGCGGTAACGTACAATTGCTAGGATCCATACTTTTTAAGCTGATACTGCTAGCACATTATAAGTGTAGATGTTTTTAATAACAGAGAAAGTTGATCAGCTTGTAATATAAAGTATTTAGAAATGTCCTTTCTTTCATGTAATTGGTAAGAGTCCATGAGCTAGTGACGTATGGGATATACAATCCTACCAGGAGGGGCAAAGTTTCCCAAACCTCAAAATGCCTATAAATACACCCCTCACCACACCCACAATTCAGTTTTACAAACATTGCCTCCTATGGAGGTGATGAAGTAAGTTTGTGCTAAGATTTCTACGTTGATATGCGCTTCTCAGCATTTTGAAGCCCGATTCCTCTCAGAGTACAGTGAATGTCAGAGGGATGTGAAGGGAGTATCACCTATTGAATGGAATGGTTTTCCTCACTGGGATTTATTTCACAGGTTCTCTGTTATCGGTCGTAGAGATTCCTCTCCTACCTCCCTTTTCAGATCGAAGATATACTCTCATATTCCATTACCTCTACTGATAACCGTTTCAGTACTGGTTTGGTTATCTGCTATATGTGGATGGAGGTCTTTTGGTAAGTATGTTTTCACTACTTAAAACACTCTCAGCTATGGTTTGGCACTTTATGTATTTATATAAAGTTCTAAATATATGTATTGTACTTATATTTGCCATGATTCAGGTTTTCAGTATATTTTCTTTTGCAGACTGTCAGTTTCATATCTGGGAAATGCTTTTTTATGAAAAATTTCTTATCTTATATTTCTTACCTGGGGTATAGTCTCTTTTTCTAATTGACTGTCTTTTAAATTCACTGGCAGAATTAGGCTTGCAAGGGCGCAAAATGCCATAGTTTATTGCGTCATTCTTGGCGCAAGATTTTTTTGGCGTGAAGTTACGTTCGTTGACGCAAATTCGTCTTTTTCGGCAGAGTCCTTTCACAAGGTTGCATCATCTTTGACGTAAGTGTGTCGTTTCATTATTTAAGACCCCATTTCTTTTTGCCTCCTGCCTTTTTTTCTATGTCAGAGGGCTATGCTGTTCACATTTTTCCCATTCCTGAAACTGCCATATAAGGAAATTGATAATTTTGCTTTATATGTTGTTTTTTTCTCTTACATTTGCAAGATGTCTCAATCTGATCCTGTCTCAGAAATCACTGTTGGAACCCTGCAGCCTGATAACAGTTCTACCAAAGCTAAGTGCATTTGTTGTAAACTTGTGGGGGTTATACCTCCAGCTGTGGTTTGTAATGGTTTTCATGATAAATTTTTACATGTAGAGAACGTATCCATCAGTAGTAGTTCATTACCTGTTGCTGTTCCCTCAACATCTAATGCACAAGATATACCTGTAAATTTAAAAGAATTTATTTCTGATTCTATTAAGAAGGCTTTGTCTGCCATTCCGCCTTCTAATAAACGTAAAAGGTCTTTTAAAACTTCTCATAAGGTTGATGAAATTTCGAATAACCAGCAACATACTGAATTATCCTTCTCTGACGAGGATCTATCAGATTCAGAAGATCCTGCCTCAGATATTGACACTGACAAATCCTCTTATTTATTTAAAATGGATTATATTCGTTCTTTGTTAAAAGAAGTGTTGATTTCATTAGATATGGAGGAAAAAACTAGTCCTCTTGATATTAAAACTAGTAAATGTTTAGATTCTGTTTATAAACCTCCTGCGGTTATTCCAGAGGTTTTTCCAGTTCCTGATGCTATTTCTGGTATAATTTCTAAAGAATGGAATAGGCCTGGTACTTCTTTTATTCCTTCTTCAAGGTTTAAAAAATTGTATCCTTTGCCAGCAGTTAGATTGGAGTTTTGGGAAAAGATCCCCAAAGTTGATGGGGCTCTCTCTACTCTTGCTAAATGTACTACTATTCCTACGGAAGATAGTACTTCTTTTAAAGATCCTTTAGATAGAAAACTTGAATCATATCTAAGGAAAGCTTATTTATAATCAGGTCATCTTCTTAGGCCTGCAATTTCTTTGGCTGATGTTGCAGCTGCTTAAACTTTTTAGTTGGAGACTTTAGCGCAACAAGTATCAGATCATGATTTGTCTAGCATTGTTTAGTTGATTCAACATGCTAATAATTTCATTTGCGATGCCATTTTTGATATTATCAAAATTGATGTTAAATATATGTCTTTAGCTATTTTAGCTAGAAGAGCTTTGCGGCTCAAATCTTGGAATGCTGATATGACTTCTAAAGTCCAGATTGCTATCACTTTCTTTCAAAGGTAATAAATTATTTGGTTCTCAGTTGGACTCAATAATTTCAACTGTCACTGGGGGGGGGAGGGAGTTTTTTTGCCTCAGGATAAAATACCTAAGGGTAAATCTAAAGCTTCTAACCGTTTTCGTTCCTTTTGACAAAATAAGGAACAGAAACCTAATCTTTCCCCCAAGGAATCTGCTTCCAATTAGAAGCCTTCTTCAAATTGGAATAAATCCAAGCCATTTAAGAGATCAAAACCAAAAGGTTTTGGTATGTGGATCTTGTTCGGATGTCCAGTTGCCAACCTTGGCCACTTCCATTAAGGCCAGACCTTCTATCTCAAGGTCCATTTTTCCATCAGGATCTCAAATCATTAAATTTAAAGGTATGGAAATTGAACGCTTAGTGCTTAGTCATAGAGGTTTCTCTGACTCAGTGATTAATACTATGTTGCAGGCTCGTAAATCTGTTTCTAGAAAGATTTATTATCGAATTTGGAAGACTTACATTTCATGGTATTCTTTCCGAATTCCTAGAATTTTAGTTTCTTCAGGATGGTTGGATAAAGGTTTGTCTGCAAGTTCCTTGAATGGATAAATCTCTGCTCTTTCTGTTTTATTTCATAGAAAGATTGCTAAACTTCCTGATATTCATTGTTTTGTTCAGGCTTTGGTTCGTATCAAGCCTGTCATTAAATCAATTTCTCCTCCTTGGAGTCTTAATTTGGTTTTGAAGGCTTTACAGGCTCCTCCATTGAGCCTATGCATTCTTTAGACATTAAACTACTTTCTTGGAAAGTGTTGTTTCTTTTGGCTATCTCTTCTGCTAGAAAGGTTTCTGAATTATCCGCTCTCTCTTGTGAATCTCCTTTTCTGATTTTTCATCAGGATAAGGCAGTTTTGCGGACTTCATTTAAATTCCTACCTAAGGTTGTAAATTCTAACAACATTAATAGAGAAATTGTTGTCCCTTCTTTGTGTCCTAATCCTAAGAAATTCTTTAGAAAGATCTTTACATTCTTTGGATGTGGTGAGAGCTTTGAAATATTATGAAGCTAGTAAAGATTTCAGGAAGACTTCTAGTCTATTTGTTATCTTTTCTGGTTCCAGGAAAGGTCAGAAGGCTTCTGCCGTTTCCTTGGCCTCATGGTTAAAACTTTTGGTTCATCAAGCCTATTTGGAGTCGGGTCAAGCCCTGCCTCAGAGAAATACGGCTCATTCTACTAGATCAGTTTCCACTTCCTGGGCTTTTAAGAATGAAGCTTCAGTTGATCAGATTTGCAAAGCTGCTACTTGGTCTTCTTTGCATACATTTACTAAATTCTACCATTTTGATGTATTTGCTTCTTCGGAAGCAGTTTTTGGTAGAAAAGTTCTTCAAGCAGCAGTTTCAGTTTGATTTTTCTGCTTTTGATTTAAGTTTTTTCCTCACATTTATGAGAATTAACTTGTGTTTTGGGTTGTGGATTATTTTTTTCAGCGGAAAATGGCTGTTTTTATTTTTATCCCTCTCTCTCTAGTGACTCTTGCGTGGAGTTCCATATCTTGGGTATTGCTATCCCATACGTCACTAGCTCATGCACTCTTGCCAATTACATGAAAGAAAACAAAAAAAACATAAGAACTTACCTGATAAATTCATTTCTTTCATATTGGCAAGAGTCCATGAGGCCAACCCCTTTTCTATGGTGGTTGTGATTTTTTTGTATAAAACACAATTATTTCCAAATACTTTTGTTGATGCTTGTTGATGCTTTTTACTCCTTTCTTTATCACCCCACTTCTTGGCTATTCGTTAAACTGAATTGTGGGTGTGGTGAGGGGTGTATTTATAGGCATTTTGAGGTTTGGGAAACTATGCCCCTCCTGGTAGGATTGTATATTTCATACGTCACTAGCTCATGGACTCTTGCCAATATGAATTATGTTTTTGTAGGGTTAGACCTATATAAAAGCATTACATTTGGGCTGGTTATTGGCTTCAAAGGTTTGTGCTATTTCATTCAGCATATAACTGAAATGTGTTTATAGTTGGAATGGGGTGTAGATTCTTAAGTACTTTTACCTAGAGAAATATTGGGGTGCAGCAGAGCTCTTAAATTAGTTTCCTTCTTACCACAGAATGATGCTGTAGTACTACTTTTTAGTATAGGATAATCACAGCCTTTGTGCATAAAAATCTCTAGTTGGTTTGTACTAACTGGTGGTAGAGTTGGAGGGTGCTGTCTGCGGCCCAGAAAAATGTAGCTCTTATCTTAACTATACTAAATATTGGTAATTTGGGGCATTGTACTATGGTTATGCAGACTGGAACTTAGCAAACATTAGAAGCTGCAACTGATATTCTATGTTTGCAGTTTTAAAAATGTATTGGACCATTATAAGTTTTTATGAATACTCAAGATCAACTTGTGTGGTGGCGCTTTGTCCCATGTCTTAAGACACCCACATTCCTACCTATTGCTCGGAGCTTCGCAAGTTATATTATTCTAAGCTATAAAAGTATAAGGCCTAGATTTGGAGTTTTGTCGGTAACGACCCGAAAAACTAACGCCGGCTTTTTTCTGGCCGCACCATAAAAATAACTCTGGTATTGAGAGTCCACATAAAGGCTGCGTTAGGCTCCAAAAAAGGAGCGTAGAGCATTTTTAACGCAGCTTCAACTCTCGATACCAGAGTTGCTTACGGACGCGGCCAGCCTCAAAAACGTGCTCGTGCACGATTCCCCCATAGGAAACAATGGGGCTGTTTGAGCTGAAAAAAAACCAAACACCTGCAAAAAAGCCGCGTTCAGCTCCTAACGCAGCCCCATTGTTTGCTATGCGGTAACCCTTCCTACGTTTGCACTTAACACTCTAACATGTACCCCGAGTCTAAACACCCCTAACCTTACACTTATTAACCCCTAATCTGCCGCCCCCGCTATCGCTGACCCCTGCATATTATTATTAACCCCTAATCTGCCGCTCCGTAAACCGCCGCTACTTACATTATCCCTATGTACCCCTAATCTGCTGCCCTAACATCGCCGACCCCTGTATTATATTTATTAACCCCTAATCTGCCCCCCACAACGTCGCCTCCACCTGCCTACACTTATTAACCCCTAATCTGCCGAGCGGACCTGAGCGCTACTATAATAAAGTTATTAACCCCTAATCCGCCTCACTAACCCTATCATAAATAGTATTAACCCCTAATCTGCCCTCCCTAACATCGCAGAAAACCTAACTTCAAACATTAACCCCTAATCTGCCGACTGGAGCTCACCGCTATTCTAATAAATGTATTAACCCCTAAAGCTAAGTCTAACCCTAACAATAACACCCCCCTAAGTTAAATATAATTTAAATCTAACGAAATTAATTAACTCTTATTAAATAAATTATTCCTATTTAAAGCTAAATACTTACCTGTAAAATAAATCCTAATATAGCTACAATATAAATTATAATTATATTATAGCTATTTTAGGATTTATATTTATTTTACAGGTAACTTTGTATTTATTTTAACCAGGTACAATAGCTATTAAATAGTTAAGAACTATTTAATAGCTAAAATAGTTAAAATAATTACAAATTTACCTGTAAAAGAAATCCTAACCTAAGTTACAAATAAACCTAACACTAGACTATCAATAAATTAATTAAATAAACTACCTACAATTACCTACAATTAACCTAACACTACACTATCAATAAATTAATTAAATACAATTGCTACAAATAAATACAATTAAATAAACTAGCTAAAGTACAAAAAATAAAAAAGAACTAAGTTACAAAAAATAAAAAAATATTTACAAACATAAGAAAAATATTACAACAATTTTAAACTAATTACACCTACTCTAAGCCCCCTAATAAAATAACAAAGCCCCCCAAAATAAAAAAATGCCCTACCCTATTCTAAATTACTAAAGTTCAAAGCTCTTTTACCTTACCAGCCCTGAACAGGGCCCTTTGCGGGGCATGCCCCAAGAAATACAGCTCTTTTGCCTGTAAAAAAAAACATACAATACCCAAGCCCCCCAACATTACAACCCACCACCCACATACCCCTAATCTAACCCAAACCCCCCTTAAATAAACCTAACACTAAGCCCCTGAAGATCATCCTACCTTGTCTTCACCATACCAGGTTCACCGATCGGTCCAGAAGAGCTCCTCCGATGTCCTGATCCAAGCCCAAGCGGGGGCTGAAGAGGTCCATGATCCGGCTGAAGTCTTCATCCAAGCGGGGCAGAAGAGGTCTTCCATCCGATTGAAGTCTTCATCCAAGCGGCATCCATCCGGAGCGAAGCGGCACCATCCTGAAGACCTCCACCGCGGAACATCCATCCTGGCCGACAACTGAACGACGAATGACGGTTCCTTTAAATGACGTCATCCAAGATGGCGTCCCTCGAATTCCGATTGGCTGATAGGATTCTATCAGCCAATCGGAATTAAGGTAGGAATATTCTGATTGGCTGATGGAATCAGCCAATCAGAATCAAGTTCAATCCGATTGGCTGATCCGATCAGCCAATCAGATTGAGCTCGCATTCTATTGGCTGATCGGAACAGCCAATAGAATGCGAGCTCAATCTGATTGGCTGATCGGATCAGCCAATCGGATTGAACTTGATTCTGATTGGCTGATTCCATCAGCCAATCAGAATATTCCTACCTTAATTCCGATTGGCTGATAGAATCCTATCAGCCAATCGGAATTCGAGGGACGCCATCTTGGATGACGTCATTTAAAGGAACCGTCATTCGTCGTTCAGTCGTCGGCCAGGATGGATGTTCCGCGGTGGAGGTCTTCAGGATGCTGCCGCTTCGCTCCGGATGGATGCCGCTTGGATGAAGACTTCAATCGGATGGAAGACCTCTTCTGCCCCGCTTGGATGAAGACTTCAGCCGGATCATGGACCTCTTCAGCCCCCCGCTTGGGCTTGGATCAGGACATTGGAGGAGCTCTTCTGGACCGATCGGTGAACCTGGTATGGTGAAGACAAGGTAGGATGATCTTCAGGGTCTTAGTGTTAGGTTTATTTAAGGGGGGTTTGGGTTAGATTAGGGGTATGTGGGTGGTGGGTTGTAATGTTGGGGGGCTTGGGTATTGTATGTTTTTTTTACAGGCAAAAGAGCTGTATTTCTTGGGGCATGCCCCGCAAAGGGCCCTGTTCAGGGCTGGTAAGGTAAAAGAGCTTTGAACTTTAGTAATTTAGAATAGGGTAGGGCATTTTTTTATTTTGGGGGGCTTTGTTATTTTATTAGGGGGCTTAGAGTAGGTGTAATTAGTTTAAAATTGTTGTAATATTTTTCTTATGTTTGTAAATATTTTTTTATTTTTTGTAACTTAGTTCTTTTTTATTTTTTGTACTTTAGCTAGTTTATTTAATTGTATTTATTTGTAGCAATTGTATTTAATTAATTTATTGATAGTGTAGTGTTAGGTTAATTGTAGGTAATTGTAGGTAGTTTATTTAATTAATTTATTGATAGTCTAGTGTTAGGTTTATTTGTAACTTAGGTTAGGATTTCTTTTACAGGTAAATTTGTAATTATTTTAACTATTTTAGCTATTAAATAGTTCTTAACTATTTAATAGCTATTGTACCTGGTTAAAATAAATACAAAGTTACCTGTAAAATAAATATAAATCCTAAAATAGCTATAATATAATTATAATTTATATTGTAGCTATATTAGGATTTGTTTTACAGGTAAGTATTTAGCTTTAAAGGGACCCTAAACACCTTCTGTTTTCATTTAATTATTATTATTTTTTAATCATTTTGTTTTAGTTTTAAACATTATTTGTTTCTCCATATTTGTATCTTGCTTCTGCTTAATTATCTTTTATTTTCAATTTTACCACTAAACCACCGCCTACTGAATGCGGTGGTAGCCGCCATATTGTAACGCGCGTTGTATGGGATAGTATGCAGACTCGCTGTGCACTCCCTTCTTTACTTCCGCTCATGCACATACAAATAAAGCAACGTCTTAGCCGCTTCTATGAAGCTCGTTTTCATTAACTTTGTGAACGAGCTTCATAGATTTAGTTGTCAAAGGCAGACGTTTTCAGTGAATGAACAGCTGTGTTACTCTATTTTGCAATAATCCTTATACTACGAGTGAAAGAGGGATCGCACAACACACTGCTCAGGGAGACAGCTGCTGTCTCATAAATATACTCTGTTTTCTTTTACCCCTCTGTTATCTCTACAAGCTCCCGGAGTCCCGCTCAAGCTAGCTATACCTTTTCTGAGTTTATTGCAAATCTTATGCAGCTGACGCTCTGTGATGTGACAGCATCAGTGGTTTGTTTATTTACCAGGCATTCTGAAGATCCTAAAAGATAGCGTAGCGAATGCTTTATTTGTTTTGTTTTTTACGAGTATGGAGCGGTCAGCCATAGTGTTCTGTTTTATGCACATCAATTTCTAATGACGATCAGGCAGCCAAGCTTCAAATCACCCTTCTGTTTCTTCTTTGAGGTTTGAAAGTTACTTATTTTCTTTTGTTCTGGGATCGATCCTACCTTTATCTGTTAGCATTATGTTTTCATTCTGCTTTTACCAATCACATCATCTAAGTCAATATTGTTTGTCTAATTTGGGTTGCTTTTATTTGTTATATATATGTGCATAAAACAGAACACTATGGCTGACCGCTCCATACTCGTAAAAAACAAAACAAATAAAGCATTCACTACGCTATCTTTTAGGATCTTCAGAATGCCTGGTAAATAAACAAACCACTGATGCTGTCACATCACAGAGCGTCAGCTGCATAAGATTTGCAATAAACTCAGAAAAGGTATAGCTAGCTTGAGCGGGACTCCGGGAGCTTGTAGAGATAACAGAGGGGTAAAAGAAAACAGTATATTTATGAGACAGCAGCTGTCTCCCTGAGCAGTGTGTTGTGCGATCCCTCTTTCACTCGTAGTACAAGGATTATTGCAAAATAGGAGTTAATTATTTATTTATTTTTAAATTATAATTAATTATTAGCTTTCAAGGGTGTTAGCAATAGAGGCCAGTTCAAAGGATATTATTTAGGGACAAAACTAAGATAATCGCTGCAAACTTTATAGCAGCAATAGTTTTAGTTATGCTGTGCTGTGCGCGCTCACAGCAATAAGCAGAGACTTCCGGGTTTCTCAACATAACCTTCAGCCATGTCGGCACGGAGCAGTCAGAAAGTGAAGTAAATTTAAAAAAATAAAAAAATAAATAAACCTATAATAAAAAGAAATAGCAATTTGCATTTAAAAAAAATAAACATTATGAATAAAAAACAAACAAAACACTAATGACAAGTGTTTAAAGTCCCTTTAAATAGGAATAATTTATTTAATAAGAGTTAATTAATTTCGTTAGATTTAAATTATATTTAACTTAGGGGGGTGTTAGTATTAGGGTTAGACTTAGCTTTAGGGGTTAATACATTTATTAGAATAGCGGCGAGATTCGGTCAGCAGATTAGGGGTTAATAATTGAAGTTAGGTGTCGGCGATGTTAGGGAAGGCAGATTAGGGGTTAATACTATTTATGATAGGGTTAGTGAGGCGGATTAGGGGTTAATAACTTTATTATAGTAGCGCTCAGGTCCGGTTGGCAGATTAGGGGTTAATAAGTGTAGGCAGGTGGAGGCGACGTTGAGGGGGGCAGATTAGGGGTTAATAAATATAATACAGGGGTCGGCGGTCTTAGGGGCAGCAGATTAGGGGTACATAAGTATAACGTAGGTGGCGGTCGGCAGATTAGGGGTTAAAAAATTTTTTTCGAGTGTCGGCGATGTGGGGGGACCTCGGTTTAGGGGTACATAGGTAGTTTATGGGTGTTAGTGTACTTTAGAGCACAGTAGTTAAGAGCTTTATAAACCGGCGTTAGCCCAGAAAGCTCTTAACTACTGACTTTTTTCCTGCGGCTGGAGTTTTGTCGTTAGATGTCTAACGCTCACTTCAGAAACGACTCTAAATACCAGAGTTATAAAAATCCCATTGAAAAGATAGGATACGCAATTTACGTAAGGGGATCTGCGGTATGGAAAAGTCGCGGCTGGAAAGTGAGCGTTAGACCCTATTTTGAGTGACTCCAAATACCGGCGGTAGCCTAAAACCAGCGTTAGGAGCCTCTAACGCTGGTTTTCACGGCTACCGCCAAACTCCAAATCTAGGCCTAAGTGATTAAACTGTAGTCTATATTACTTTCCCACCCCCCCTTCCCATTTGACTAAGAGTTACGATAAACAGGAAATTTATGCTTACCTGATAAATTGATTTCTTCTACAATACGAAGAGTCCACGGATTCATCCTTACTTGTGGGATATTATCCTCCTGCTAACAGGAAGTGGCAAAGAGCACCACAGCAGAGCTGTATATATAGCCCCTCCCTTCTCTCCACCCCCCGTCATTCGACCAAAGGTATAGGAAGAGAAAAGAAAAGCTAAAAGGTGCAGAGGTGACTGAAGTTTTGAAAAACAAAAATATAATCTGTCTAAAATGACAGGGAGGGCCGTGGACTCGTCGTATCGTAGAAGAAATCAATTTATCAGGTAAGCATAAATTTCCTTTTCTTCTACTAGATACGACGAATCCACGGATTCATCCTTACTTGTGGGATACAATACCAAAGCAACAGGACACGGATGAACGGGAGGGACAAGACAGATACCTAAACGGAAGGCACCACTGCTTGAAGAACTTCAAGCCTGATGAAACAGCTTAGTGCCTTGTTTTTATTATTTTAATAAAGCAATGTTATATCTTGAACACTTGCTACCATCTTTTTTGCCACTTATCCCTCTGGTTGAGAGGGAACTTTCCTGGGTCTTTCCTGACCACTCGTGTTTTCTGGATTTCCATCTGTGTCCGGTTGGCCTATGATTAAGTCTGGTGGGTGACTATATTGATCCCATCCTGCCTCTATAGCATCAAAGGAGATGCTACAACTATTGTGAGTACCATTCCCTTCTACCACATTGATTCACCTGTGTGAAGGCAATACTAGGCCATATAGGCACCTGTGTTTCTTTTTGTCGTTCTGATACAGACACCACATCATTACCGGAAGTTGGTCTCCTGGGTGACTGTTCACAAATGTGAGTTAACTCCCTGTATACATATCAATCTGTTTTTGGACCAAACAATATTGGGCCATGTGGCGCTTCTGTCTCCTCTTGTCTTTATGATTGATATATGCTACAGTCGTGATATTGTCCGACTGGAATCTTAAGAATTTGGTCAAAGCCAACTGAGGCCACACCTGAAGCGCGTTAAATATTGCTCTCTGTTCCAGAATATTGATTGGTAGTAGAGACTCCTCCTAAGTCCAAATACCCTGAGCCTTCAGAGAATTCCAGATTGCACCCCAGCCCAAGAGGCTGGCGTCCGTTGTCACGATTACCCATGCTGGCCTGCAGAAGCACATTCCCTGGGAGAGATGATCCTGTGACAACCACCAAAGAAGAGAGTCTCTGGTCTCCTGATCCAGACTTATCTGAGGAGATAAATTTGCATAATCCTCATTCCACTGTCTGAGCATGCACAGCTGCAGTGGTCTAAGACGAAAGTGAGCAAACGGAATGATGTCCATTGCTGCTACCATTAATCCAATGACCTCCATACACTGAGCCACTGATGGCCGAGGAATGGACTGAAGTGCTCGGCAAGTATTTAGAATCTTTGACTTTCTGACCTCCGTCAGAAATATTTTCATGTCTACCGAGTCTATCAGAGTTCCCAAGAATGGAACTCTTGTTAGTGGAACTAGCGAACTCTTTTCTACATTCACTTTCCAACCGTGAGTTCTTAGAAATGCCAACACGATATCCGTGTGAGATCTGGTCAGATGATCAGAATATCGTCCAAATAGGGCGCTACTGCTATGCCCCGCGGCCTGAGAACCGCCAGAAGGGACCCTAGCACCTTTGTGAAGATTTTGGGAGCTGTGGCCAATCCGAAAGGAAGGGCCACAAACTGATAATGTTCGTCCAGAAGGGCGAACTCGTATAGTCTCCATCTTGAACGATGGGACTCTGAGAAATTTGTTTAGACATTTGAGATCTAAAATCGGTCTGAAAGTTCCCTCTTTTTTGGGAACCACGAACAGATTTGAGTAAAACCCCTGTCCCTGTTCTAGTTTTGGAACTGGGGAAATTACTCCCATGGTATAGAGGTCTTTTACACAGCGTAAGAACGCCTCTCTTTTTGTCTGGTCTACAGACAAACGTGAAAGATGAAATCTCCCTCTTGGGAGAAAATCCTTGAATTCCAGCTGATACCCCTGGGACACAATTTCCAATGCCCAGGGATCCTGAACATCTCTTGCCCAAGCCTGAGCAAAGAGAGAAAGTCTGCCCCTATTAAATCCGGTCCCGGATCGGGGGCTGCCCCTTCATGCTGTCTTGGTAGCAGCAGTGGGCTTCTTGGCTTGTTTACCTTTATTCCAGGCCTGGTTAGGTCTCCAGACTGACTTGGATTGAGCAAAATTCCCCTCCTGATTTGTAGCAGAAGAGGAAGTAGAGGGTCCTCCTTTAAAGTTTCGAAAGGAACGAAAATTATTTTGTTTAGCCCTCACCTTAACAGTCTTATCCTGAGGTAGGGCATGACCTTTACCTCCAGTAATGTCAGCAATGATTTCCTTCAATTCAGGCCTGAATAGGGTCTTACCTTTAAAAGGAATAGCTAAAAGCTTAGATTTTGATGACACATCAGCAGACCAAGATTTCAGCCATAACGCTCTACGCGCTAAAATGGCAAAACCTGCATTTTTCTATGCTAATTTAGCCATTTGAAAAGCGGCATCGGTAATAAAAGAATTAGCCAGCTTGAGAGCCTTAATTCTATCCAAAATATCATCTAATGGGGTCTCAACCTTAAGAGACTCCTCAAAAAGCTGCTGCAGTAGTAACTGGAACAATGCAAGCTATAGGTTGAAGAAGAAAACCCTGATGAATAAACAATTTCTTTAGAAGACCCTCTAATTCTTTATCCATAGGATCTTTGAAAGCATAACTGTCCTCAATAGGTATAGTTATATGCTTAGCTAGGGTAGAAATAGCTCCCTCCACCTTAGGGACCGTTTGCCAAGAATCCCGAATGGTGTCAGATATGGGAAACATTTTCTTAAAATTAGGAGGGGGAGAGAACGGAATACCTGGTCTATCCCATTCCTTAGTAACAATGTCCGAAATTCTTTTAGGGACTGGAAAAACATCAGTGTAAGTAGGTACCTCTAAATATTTATCCATCTTACACAATTTCTCTGGTGGTATCACAATAGGGTCACAATCATCCAGAGTCGCTAAAACCTCCCGGAGTAACAGGCGGAGGTGTTCAAGCTTAAATTTAAAGGACCTCACGTCCGAATCTGTCTGAGGTAACACATTTCCTGAATCTGAAAGCTCTCCCTCAGACAGTAATTCCCCGACCCCCAAATCAGAACACTGTGAGGGTACATCGGAAATGGCCAATAAAGCATCAGAGGGCTCAGTATTTACCTTAATACCTGACCTACTGCGCTTACCCTGTAAACCTGGCAGTTTAGATAATACCTCTGTAAGGGTAGTAGACATAACTGCAGCCATATCTTGCAGAGTAAAAGAATTAGACGCACTAGAAGTACTTGACGTCGCTTGAGTAGGCGTTAAAGGTTGTGACACTTGGGGAGAATTGAATGGCATAACCTGATTTTCTTCAGACTGAGAATCATCCTTAGACATACTTTTATTACCTAAAATATGTTCTTTGCAGTGTAAGGCCCTTTCAGTACAAGAGGGACACAATGTAAGTGGGGGTTCCACAATGGCTTCTAAACACATAGAGTATTGACTTTCCTCAATGTCAGACATGCTGAACAGGCTAGTAATAACCACAAAAAGTTGTGAAAACACTTTATTTATTGAAAAAAACACAAATTTTGAAAAATGGTACTGCGCCTTTAAGAGTAAAAAAGCGCACAATTTTTCCAAATCTGCTTCAGAATGCTATTAAGTTTACAAATTTAGCATATATCCTTCTTATATTGTAGCCTAACATTGCACCACAAGGGACAAATTAACCTCTATAAGAAAAAATGTTATACCTAAAACGTTATGAAAACAACTTAAAGAACCCCCTGCACCTCGCCACAGCTCTGCTGTGGCGCCTACCTGCCCTCAGGGGTCTGACAAAGGTCTCACTATGACTCCGGTAACCTATCTCTCAGTTTGGGCCCAACCGAAGCTGAAGTTTGCTGCCTTCTTGTGAAAATCAACTGTGCATCTGAGGCGCAAAAATTAGGCCCCTCCCATCATATGCGATGTAATGTCAGCCTAAAAAAAAAGCAAGGAAGCGGTATAGAAACTAGCCATGTGGATTTAAGCATCCGAAATGTACAATAAAGCCATGTGAACCCCCAGCACAATGCCCAACACCAGTGATTATTAACCGTTTGAGTAAATAAAAACGTTATGCTGCCCCAGTGTCTAACCTTGCTGCCATCATTTTATTGCTGCATTTAGCCCATAATAATTCATACACAGGTCTCCAGTAATACCCCTTCTTATGTCTATAGGTTTACTGCTTACCCCTTCCCTCTTGGGAACTATGTCAGCCTGTTCTGAAATATCACAGTCTCTTCAGAAATAAATGCCTGAACATACCTCAATGCTTGTAGCATGAAAACGTTCCCCACACTGAAGCTTCTCTAACACTCAGCCATTCTGTGGGAACTCATATGGATCTTAGTGACAACTGCTAAGATCATCAACCTCCAGGCAGAAATCTTCTTCCATATGCTGCCTGAGGAAAAAATAGTACTCACCGGTACTATTTAAAATAAAAGTCTTGGGGGGGGGCGGAGCCAACTATTGAGGCAGTTAGATGTGTTTGTACGGAGCTCCGGGCTTTAGGTTATAAATACATGCCTTAAACTATATATAATCGATCTGTATCTCTATAGTGGCACACTAGATAACAAGCTGGACCCACTGCTCTCGACAAGAAAGAGATTTGTTGGTTCTAAAAGACATTGTTAAGATCTCTCTGCTCTAAGCTACGCCACGTGGAGCTGCCGGGGCGAGCATATACCTAAGCAGCCACGCCAACATGGAAGCCCTAGACTTGTGGGAACGCCACACCGCACAGCTACTGGAGAAGCATTATCGAGACCTGAGAGGGGACCTCTTATTACTATTTTCTGCCTGCATCCCAATGCCGGAACCCGCAATTATGAACACAGAACCAGTACAACAGGGCAGGACCTATGCCGCACCTTTATCCGACTCTACAGATATCGCAGTGACCCCTTCTAGCATTTTGATGGAGAACTCGAGTAGCTGGGATCTAGATCAACTGACTGACCCCTGTAATGGACTGGTTAAGTCTGCGGTGCTGGACAATGAGGGGCCATACCAATCGGACACACTGCACATTCAGGCTGAGATCCCTACAACTGTAGCGGTTTCCGATGACATCAAGAGCCGGCTCTTACAGAGCATTCTGGTTTTAGAACTTGGCGGTACAACTGAAGCCATGATCTATGATGAGAGAGCATGGGATTTCGGACGGAGGATTTCGGACCAAACTAGCGCAATGCATACTTCCACTAAGAGCGGATCACATGAGGGGACATGGCTTGCTCCGGTCAATATCTCAGTCGGCATCATAAGAAGCATCAGACCGGGACTAGAAATAGGTTGGGAGGTTAAGTATGTTGCCAATATACTTGCGATCACAGCATCGCAATGGAGACTTGCTAGTGAGATAACCCATAAATTCACACAAGCAGTGGGAGTGGGTTGAAGCAGTGGAGATCCCTGGCGTTGATGAGAGCTGAAACTGCTATGCCCTATAAACTTTCCCTCATCAACCTTATTGCCTATTGATGCCTAACCATACCCTTATCTTGTTGTGGACTCCCAATGTTACTGTTGTTTAATATATAAGTGACTGGCTGTTCTTTATGTTTATTGTTTCTCATGCTGTTCCTGTGGATAATGTTGAATCCCACCTACCCTACTGTTTTGTATATTACATGATGTACCACTGTATCTTTCACCACAGAGATTCTTCCCTCACCACAGCTTTAATTTTAGCTTACTCACTTAGCCTTGAGTATGTAGCAAAGATATCCTAGTTATATCATATATAAGCTTTTACAACTATCTATCAATATCTCTGCATAGGGGTACATAATGGTAATTTTCTTGCTCTTTAAATGTTTGAATATTTAATTCATGTGGCTGAGGCCTACTTTTGCTCACTGCTTTATGTACATGCAATCTAGTCTTGTACTGGGTTCCCAGACTGGAATGCTGTGTATATTCTAATAGAACTCACCCCCCCTTTTTTTTTTTTTTTTTTTTTTTTATATACTACCAAACATAAGCGCCAGTACATCCTCTTTCACTTTAATATATAGTCACGCAATGGCTGATAATTGTTCCGCCCTGTATACTATGGATGTCTCCTTTCTTACATGAAGTTTGTGTGTTCCTTATGCATTTAGTTAGATAATAATTTCTTGTTACACGCTCACTACTATGGCTCACCTATATTAAATGATCATGAAGTGTATTATTAGCAGACCGTATTTTTCATACCCAACTCATCCACTCTATCTAGTCTCACGACCCAATATAATAGAACACCTATATTGGGTAACAGTACCTCCACTGCCGGAAGTCTATAACTCCCTTGTTGTCTAGTTGCTCATACACTTTCTCTAATGCAACACGAGACTCTACTATGTATCTAGGGGCTTATCGATATGCTACTAAACAGACCCTGGGGCTGATTCTTCCTTTGATTCATCACAAAGCTATTTATAGAGCTCAGGTCCATTTAGTATTATGGAAATATAGTTTGACAATATCTATGTTATCACTAGATGTCAGCTGAAATCTCTGAATGGGTAGTTTTCTTTAATATTCTTATTTAGCACCTGAACATTACGCAAACGGAATGATGTCCATTGCTGCTACCATTAATCCAATGACCTCCATACACTGAGCCACTGATGGCCGAGGAATGGACTGAAGTGCTCGGCAAGTATTTAGAATCTTTGACTTTCTGACCTCCGTCAGAAATATTTTCATGTCTACCGAGTCTATCAGAGTTCCCAAGAATGGAACTCTTGTTAGTGGAACTAGCGAACTCTTTTCTACATTCACTTTCCAACCGTGAGTTCTTAGAAATGCCAACACGATATCCGTGTGAGATCTGGTCAGATGATCAGAATATCGTCCAAATAGGGCGCTACTGCTATGCCCCGCGGCCTGAGAACCGCCAGAAGGGACCCTAGCACCTTTGTGAAGATTTTGGGAGCTGTGGCCAATCCGAAAGGAAGGGCCACAAACTGATAATGTTCGTCCAGAAGGGCGAACTCGTATAGTCTCCATCTTGAACGATGGGACTCTGAGAAATTTGTTTAGACATTTGAGATCTAAAATCGGTCTGAAAGTTCCCTCTTTTTTGGGAACCACGAACAGATTTGAGTAAAACCCCTGTCCCTGTTCTAGTTTTGGAACTGGGGAAATTACTCCCATGGTATAGAGGTCTTTTACACAGCGTAAGAACGCCTCTCTTTTTGTCTGGTCTACAGACAAACGTGAAAGATGAAATCTCCCTCTTGGGAGAAAATCCTTGAATTCCAGCTGATACCCCTGGGACACAATTTCCAATGCCCAGGGATCCTGAACATCTCTTGCCCAAGCCTGAGCAAAGAGAGAAAGTCTGCCCCTATTAAATCCGGTCCCGGATCGGGGGCTGCCCCTTCATGCTGTCTTGGTAGCAGCAGTGGGCTTCTTGGCTTGTTTACCTTTATTCCAGGCCTGGTTAGGTCTCCAGACTGACTTGGATTGAGCAAAATTCCCCTCCTGATTTGTAGCAGAAGAGGAAGTAGAGGGTCCTCCTTTAAAGTTTCGAAAGGAACGAAAATTATTTTGTTTAGCCCTCACCTTAACAGTCTTATCCTGAGGTAGGGCATGACCTTTACCTCCAGTAATGTCAGCAATGATTTCCTTCAATTCAGGCCTGAATAGGGTCTTACCTTTAAAAGGAATAGCTAAAAGCTTAGATTTTGATGACACATCAGCAGACCAAGATTTCAGCCATAACGCTCTACGCGCTAAAATGGCAAAACCTGCATTTTTCTATGCTAATTTAGCCATTTGAAAAGCGGCATCGGTAATAAAAGAATTAGCCAGCTTGAGAGCCTTAATTCTATCCAAAATATCATCTAATGGGGTCTCAACCTTAAGAGACTCCTCAAAAATCTGCTGCAGTAGTAACTGGAACAATGCAAGCTATAGGTTGAAGAAGAAAACCCTGATGAATAAACAATTTCTTTAGAAGACCCTCTAATTCTTTATCCATAGGATCTTTGAAAGCATAACTGTCCTCAATAGGTATAGTTATATGCTTAGCTAGGGTAGAAATAGCTCCCTCCACCTTAGGGACCGTTTGCCAAGAATCCCGAATGGTGTCAGATATGGGAAACATTTTCTTAAAATTAGGAGGGGGAGAGAACGGAATACCTGGTCTATCCCATTCCTTAGTAACAATGTCCGAAATTCTTTTAGGGACTGGAAAAACATCAGTGTAAGTAGGTACCTCTAAATATTTATCCATCTTACACAATTTCTCTGGTGGTATCACAATAGGGTCACAATCATCCAGAGTCGCTAAAACCTCCCGGAGTAACAGGCGGAGGTGTTCAAGCTTAAATTTAAAGGACCTCACGTCCGAATCTGTCTGAGGTAACACATTTCCTGAATCTGAAAGCTCTCCCTCAGACAGTAATTCCCCGACCCCCAAATCAGAACACTGTGAGGGTACATCGGAAATGGCCAATAAAGCATCAGAGGGCTCAGTATTTACCTTAATACCTGACCTACTGCGCTTACCCTGTAAACCTGGCAGTTTAGATAATACCTCTGTAAGGGTAGTAGACATAACTGCAGCCATATCTTGCAGAGTAAAAGAATTAGACGCACTAGAAGTACTTGACGTCGCTTGAGTAGGCGTTAAAGGTTGTGACACTTGGGGAGAATTGAATGGCATAACCTGATTTTCTTCAGACTGAGAATCATCCTTAGACATACTTTTATTACCTAAAATATGTTCTTTGCAGTGTAAGGCCCTTTCAGTACAAGAGGGACACAATGTAAGTGGGGGTTCCACAATGGCTTCTAAACACATAGAGTATTGACTTTCCTCAATGTCAGACATGCTGAACAGGCTAGTAATAACCACAAAAAGTTGTGAAAACACTTTATTTATTGAAAAAAACACAAATTTTGAAAAATGGTACTGCGCCTTTAAGAGTAAAAAAGCGCACAATTTTTCCAAATCTGCTTCAGAATGCTATTAAGTTTACAAATTTAGCATATATCCTTCTTATATTGTAGCCTAACATTGCACCACAAGGGACAAATTAACCTCTATAAGAAAAAATGTTATACCTAAAACGTTATGAAAACAACTTAAAGAACCCCCTGCACCTCGCCACAGCTCTGCTGTGGCGCCTACCTGCCCTCAGGGGTCTGACAAAGGTCTCACTATGACTCCGGTAACCTATCTCTCAGTTTGGGCCCAACCGAAGCTGAAGTTTGCTGCCTTCTTGTGAAAATCAACTGTGCATCTGAGGCGCAAAAATTAGGCCCCTCCCATCATATGCGATGTAATGTCAGCCTAAAAAAAAAGCAAGGAAGCGGTATAGAAACTAGCCATGTGGATTTAAGCATCCGAAATGTACAATAAAGCCATGTGAACCCCCAGCACAATGCCCAACACCAGTGATTATTAACCGTTTGAGTAAATAAAAACGTTATGCTGCCCCAGTGTCTAACCTTGCTGCCATCATTTTATTGCTGCATTTAGCCCATAATAATTCATACACAGGTCTCCAGTAATACCCCTTCTTATGTCTATAGGTTTACTGCTTACCCCTTCCCTCTTGGGAACTATGTCAGCCTGTTCTGAAATATCACAGTCTCTTCAGAAATAAATGCCTGAACATACCTCAATGCTTGTAGCATGAAAACGTTCCCCACACTGAAGCTTCTCTAACACTCAGCCATTCTGTGGGAACTCATATGGATCTTAGTGACAACTGCTAAGATCATCAACCTCCAGGCAGAAATCTTCTTCCATATGCTGCCTGAGGAAAAAATAGTACTCACCGGTACTATTTAAAATAAAAGTCTTGGGGGGGCGGAGCCAACTATTGAGGCAGTTAGATGTGTTTGTACGGAGCTCCGGGCTTTAGGTTATAAATACATGCCTTAAACTATATATAATCGATCTGTATCTCTATAGTGGCACACTAGATAACAAGCTGGACCCACTGCTCTCGACAAGAAAGAGATTTGTTGGTTCTAAAAGACATTGTTAAGATCTCTCTGCTCTAAGCTACGCCACGTGGAGCTGCCGGGGCGAGCATATACCTAAGCAGCCACGCCAACATGGAAGCCCTAGACTTGTGGGAACGCCACACCGCACAGCTACTGGAGAAGCATTATCGAGACCTGAGAGGGGACCTCTTATTACTATTTTCTGCCTGCATCCCAATGCCGGAACCCGCAATTATGAACCCAGAACCAGTACAACAGGGCAGGACCTATGCCGCACCTTTATCCGACTCTACAGATATCGCAGTGACCCCTTCTGGCATTTTGATGGAGAACTCGAGTAGCTGGGATCTAGATCAACTGACTGACCCCTGTAATGGACTGGTTAAGTCTGCGGTGCTGGACAATGAGGGGCCATACCAATCGGACACACTGCACATTCAGGCTGAGATCCCTACAACTGTAGCGGTTTCCGATGACATCAAGAGCCGGCTCTTACAGAGCATTCTGGTTTTAGAACTTGGCGGTACAACTGAAGCCATGATCTATGATGAGAGAGCATGGGATTTCGGACGGAGGATTTCGGACCAAACTAGCGCAATGCATACTTCCACTAAGAGCGGATCACATGAGGGGACATGGCTTGCTCCGGTCAATATCTCAGTCGGCATCATAAGAAGCATCAGACCGGGACTAGAAATAGGTTGGGAGGTTAAGTATGTTGCCAATATACTTGCGATCACAGCATCGCAATGGAGACTTGCTAGTGAGATAACCCATAAATTCACACAAGCAGTGGGAGTGGGTTGAAGCAGTGGAGATCCCTGG
This sequence comes from Bombina bombina, assembly GCF_027579735.1. Lineage (NCBI taxonomy): Eukaryota > Metazoa > Chordata > Amphibia > Anura > Bombinatoridae > Bombina > Bombina bombina. Next base: position 201,848,120 of record NC_069499.1, read on the forward strand.
CGTTGATGAGAGCTGAAACTGCTATGCCCTATAAACTTTCCCTCATCAACCTTATTGCCTATTGATGCCTAACCATACCCTTATCTTGTTGTGGACTCCCAATGTTACTGTTGTTTAATATATAAGTGACTGGCTGTTCTTTATGTTTATTGTTTCTCATGCTGTTCCTGTGGATAATGTTGAATCCCACCTACCCTACTGTTTTGTATATTACATGATGTACCACTGTATCTTTCACCACAGAGATTCTTCCCTCACCACAGCTTTAATTTTAGCTTACTCACTTAGCCTTGAGTATGTAGCAAAGATATCCTAGTTATATCATATATAAGCTTTTACAACTATCTATCAATATCTCTGCATAGGGGTACATAATGGTAATTTTCTTGCTCTTTAAATGTTTGAATATTTAATTCATGTGGCTGAGGCCTACTTTTGCTCACTGCTTTATGTACATGCAATCTAGTCTTGTACTGGGTTCCCAGACTGGAATGCTGTGTATATTCTAATAGAACTCACCCCCCCTTTTTTTTTTTTTTTTTTTTTATATACTACCAAACATAAGCGCCAGTACATCCTCTTTCACTTTAATATATAGTCACGCAATGGCTGATAATTGTTCCGCCCTGTATACTATGGATGTCTCCTTTCTTACATGAAGTTTGTGTGTTCCTTATGCATTTAGTTAGATAATAATTTCTTGTTACACGCTCACTACTATGGCTCACCTATATTAAATGATCATGAAGTGTATTATTAGCAGACCGTATTTTTCATACCCAACTCATCCACTCTATCTAGTCTCACGACCCAATATAATAGAACACCTATATTGGGTAACAGTACCTCCACTGCCGGAAGTCTATAACTCCCTTGTTGTCTAGTTGCTCATACACTTTCTCTAATGCAACACGAGACTCTACTATGTATCTAGGGGCTTATCGATATGCTACTAAACAGACCCTGGGGCTGATTCTTCCTTTGATTCATCACAAAGCTATTTATAGAGCTCAGGTCCATTTAGTATTATGGAAATATAGTTTGACAATATCTATGTTATCACTAGATGTCAGCTGAAATCTCTGAATGGGTAGTTTTCTTTAATATTCTTATTTAGCACCTGAACATAACTCTATTCATGACCAAGACTAGAAAACTCATTTAGGATACATAGGATTAATGATATACCATGCCCTTCTCATACTCTCAGTCACTATACCACCCTAACTATTGTTTTCCAGATAGGTTATATTATTATCTGTATCACCTCTGTAACATTTCTCATATACCCCCTCCCCCTATTTCTTCCTTGCAGCTCATTTATCTTTACTCTATGTAATAGTCTAACATGCTACATAACGTTATTATATAGTACATACAATGAAATAGAGCAAAATGCCTTAGCTTTTCTCCCTTAAATATAAATGTAACATCGAAAGACGATATCCCTACCGGTTTTATACCCAACACTTAGTGACTCAATGGTTTCACATGTTCGACATCCTAGCTGGCTCCGTCCCCCCCTCCTTCCCCCCTTATCTAATCTAGAGCGGCTCTTGCCCGCTGCATCTCCCTTCCCCCATAAATCATAATGCCAACTCCCCACTATTGCCCCATTCATACTTGAATAAATTATTTCATGTTTTTTTTTACCGCAATAGGGGGATCATCAACGTTCTTTTTCACTTCATATTATAAAATCGAGGTTTTGTTACGCATTCTACAGAATTTCTATGGACATACTAGTTTGATTTACTCTAGACTGTAACTTCCACTTATTGGTTCCTTTTTGTGCAATGACATATCCTTTAACAGATGAGTGGAGTGATAGTGTTAAGCCTTCCACTTCATATGCACAGTGTTATTACTGTTTCAATTCTTTTTGTGATATATTATTATGGCACTACCTTTCTACTATCATTATACGTTAAAATTGTGTGTCTAACTATGACGCTATTGTTATCTACTGATAATTCTGTTTGTAATATTTTCTAAAACCTCAATAAAAAATTTTATGCAAAAAAAATAAAAAAAATAAAAAAAATAAAAGTCTTGATTGAAGAAAATAAAAACTATCATTTTAACACCACTTTCACTTTACCTCTTCCTATTACTAGTATAGGCAAAGAGAATGACTGGGGGTGGAGAGAAGGGAGGAGCTATATATACAGCGCTGCTGTGGTGCTCTTTGCCACTTCCTGTTAGCAGGAGGATAATATCCCACAAGTAAGGATGAATCCGTGGACTCATCGTATCTAGTAGAAAAAATAGACATTATACCTTTTATCAATTAGTCTCCATTCACCCATTTTGGTGAATATTTTAGAGTTATTAATCCGCCACTTTGAATCTGATAGCATTTATACAAGTTGCAAGAATATAGACTACTCGTTATTGTAAAAGCAGCACTGGCTGCAACTTGTTATAATTCCCTTCTCTTTCTAACACATTCTTGTATGCTCATTTTTCATAAGTATTTACATGTTATCACACTACGAGGTGATTATGTTTTTTAGGGAGTTATGTATATTACTCTAATTTTAGAAAATGAGGTATCAAAAATAGAGTATAAGATTTTCACAAATATGTTAAATCGTACGTCAACTAGGAAAATTTAAAGGGACAATGTACCCAAAATTTTTCTTTCGTGATTCAGATTGAGCATGAAATTTTAAGCAACTTTCTAATTTACTCCTATTATCAAATTTTCTTCATTCTCTTGGTATCTTTATTTGAAATGCAAGAATGTAAGTTTAGATGCTAGCCCATTTTTGGTGAACAACCTGGGTTGTCCTTGCTGATTGGTGGATAAATTCATCCACCAATAAAAAAGTGCTGTCCAGAGTACTGAAACAAAAAAAAAAGCTTAGATGCCTTCTTTTTCAAATAATAATAGCAAGATAACGAAGAAAATTTGATAATAGGAGTAAATTAGAAAGTTTCTTAAAATTGCATGCTCTTTCTGAATTACAAAAGAAAACATTTGGGTTCTGTGTCCCTTTAACTAACAGAATTTAACTTGGGTTTTATTTCATGCATACTAATATGTCGACGTGTCTTGTAATCTCAACACATGTGCTGAGAATATGGTTGTTGTATCAAGAAATAACTCAATTAAAAAAAGAGAAAAGAAATATACTTGCCTTAAGACACCCATCGACTCATAGCAGATAGCCAAACAAGTACTGACACATATCAGCAGAGGTAATGGAATAGGAGTATAACATTGATTTTAACTCTTTAATGACCACAGCACTTTTCCATTTTCTGTCCGTTTGGGACCAAGGCTATTTTTACATTTTTGCGGTGTTTCTGTTTAGCTGTAATTTTCCTCTTACTCATTTACTGTATTTTACACATATTATATACCGTTTTTCTCACCATTAAATGGACTTTCTCAAGATATCCTTATTTTCATCATATCTTATAATTTACTATAAAAAATATGAGGAAAAAATTGAAAAAAACACACACTTTTTCTAACTTTGACCCCCAAAATCTGTTACACATATACAACCACCAAAAAACACTCATGCTAAATAGTTTCTAAATTTTGTCCTGAGGTTACAAATACCCAATGTTTACATGTTCTTTGCTTTTTTTGCAAGTTATAGGGCAATAAGTACAAGTAGCACGTTGCTATTTCCAAACCACTTTTTTTTCAAAATTAGCTCTAGTTACATTGGGACACTGATATTTTTCAGGAATCCCTGAATATCCATTGACATGTATATATTTTTTTTTTAGAAGACATCCCAAAGTATTGATCTAGGCCCATTTTGGTATATTTCATGCCACCATTTCACCGCCAAATGAGATCAAATAAAAAAAATTGTTCACTTTTTCACAATTTTTTTCACAAACTTTAGGTTTCTCACTGAAATTATTTGCAAACAACTTGAGCAATTGTGGCATAAATGGTTGTAAATGCTTCTCCGGGATCCCCTTTGTTCATAAATAGCAGACATATATGGCTTTGGGATTTTTTTTTTGGTAATTAGAAGGCCGCTAAATGCCACTGCGCACCACACGTGTATTATGCCCAGCAGTGGAGGGGTTAATTAGGGAGTATGTAGGGAGCTTCTAGGGTTAATTTTAGCTTTAGTTTAGTGTAGTAGAAAACCCCAAGAATTGATCTAGGCCCATCTTGGTATATTTCATGCCACCATTTCACTGCCAAATGCGATCAAATAAAAAAAATCGTTCACTTTTTTCACAATTTTAGGTTTCTCACTGAAATTATTTACAAACAGCCTGTGCAATTATGGCACAAATGGTTGTAAAAGCTTCTCTGGGATCCCCTTTGTTCATAAATAGTAGACATATATGGCTTTGGCATTGATTTTTGGTAATTAGAAGGCCACAAAATGCCACTGCACACAACACGTGTATTATGCCCAGCAGTGAATGGGTTAATTAGGGAGCTTGTAGGGTTAAGTTTAGCTTTAGTGTAGTGTAGTAGACAACCCAAAGTATTGATCTAGGCCCATTTTGGTATATTTCATGCCACCATTTCCCCCGCCAAATGCGATCAAATAAAAAAAAATCGTTCATTTTTTCACAAACTTTAGGTTTCTCACTGAAATTATTTACAAACAGCTTGTGCAATTATGGCAGAAATGGTTGTAAATGCTTCTCTGAGATCCCCTTTGTTCAGAAATAGCAGACATATATAGCTTTGACATCGCTTTTTGGTAATTAGAAGGCCACGAAATGCCGCTGCGCATCACACGTGTATTATGTCTAGCAGTGAAGGGGTTAATTAGGTAGCTTGTAGGGAGCTTGCAGGGTTAATTTTAGCTTTAGTGTAGAGATCAGCCTCCCACCTGACACATCAGACCCCCTGATCCCTCCCAAACAGTGCTCTTCCCTCCCCCACCCCACAATTGTCCCCACCATCTTAAGTACTGGCAGAAAGTCTGCCAGTACTAAAATAAAAGCTATTTTAACCCCTTAATGACAACTGACGTACCAGGTACGTCATGCAAAAACTAACTGTTAATGACAATAGACGTACCTGGTACGTCAGTTGTCTAACAGAGTGCTGGAAGTGATCACAACCACTTCCAGCAGCTCTGAGGGTATTGCAGTGATGCCTCGATATGGAGGCATCCTGCAATATCCCTTTACAAGCCTCCGATGCAGAGAGAGCCACTCTGTGGCCCTCTCTGCACTGGAAGCGATGGTGCCGATGGTGCCGTTGTCTGGGTGGGAGGAGGGAGCGTGTGCGCACATTAGCCACACTGACACCAATGAAGGAAGGAAGGGGGAAAAAAAGTTAACATTTTTTTTTACATATAAAAGGATCTGGGAGGGGTGGGGGGCTGCTACACTACAGAAATAATTAAAAATAAAAGTTAAAAATAAAATTAAAATAACTTTGGTTTGTGGGGCCAAACTGGGTACTGGCAGACAGCTGCCAGTACCCAAGATGGCGGTAATTAGGTAGGGGAGAGGGTTAGAGAGCTGGAGGGGGGGATCAGGGAGGTTGGTGCTAAGGCAGGGGTTCATCACAACTAAAATATTTTATTATTTTTATTTAAAAAAAAAAAAAACTCTTTTATTTAGTACTGACAGACTTTCTGCCAGTACTTAAGATGGCGGGAACAATTGTGGGGTGGGGGAGGGAAGAGAGCTGTTTGGGAGGGATCAGGGGGTGGGATGTGACAGGTGGGAGGCTGATCTCTAAAATTAACCCTGCAAGCTCCTTACAAGCTACTTAATTTAACCCCTTCACTGCTGGGCATAATTCACGTGTGGTGCGCAGCAGCATTTAGCGGCCTTCTAATTACCAAAAAGCAACGCCAAAGCCATATAAGTCTGCTATTTCTGAACAAAGGGGATCCCAGAGAAGCTTTTCCAACAATTTCTGCCATAATAGCACAAGCTGTTTGTAAATAATTTCAGTGAGAAACCTAAAATTGTGAAAAATGTAAAGTTTTTTTTTTATTTGCTCGCATTTGGCGGTGAAATGGTGGCATAAAATATACCAAAATGGGCCTAGATCAATACTTGGGGTTGTCTACTACACTACACTAAAGCTAAAATTAACACTACAAGCTCCCTACAAGCTCCCTAATTAACCCCTTCACTCCTGGGCATAAAACACGTGTGGTGCGCCGCGGCATTTAGCGGCCTTCTAATTACCAAAACGCAACCACATAGCCATATAAGTCTGTTATTTCTGAAAAAGGGGATCCCAGAGAAGCATTTACAACCATTTGTGCCATAATTGCAGAAGCTGTTTGTAAATAATTTCAGTGGGAAACCTAAAGTTTGTGACAAAATTTGTGAAAAAGTGAACTTTTTTTTTTTTTTATTGCATTTGGTAGTGAAATGGTGGCATGAAATATACCAAAATGGGCCTAGATCAATACTTTGGGATGTCTTCTAAAACAAAATATATACAAAGGGATATTCAGGTATTCCTGACAGATATCAGGGTTCCAAAGTAACTAGCGCTAATTTTGAAAAAAAGTGGTTTGGAAATAGTAAAGTGCTACTTGTATTTATTGCCCCATAAATTGCAAAAAAAGCAAAGAACGTGCAAACATTGGGTATTTCTAAACTCAGGACAAAATTTATAAACTATTTAGCATGGGTGTTTTTTGGCGATTGTAGATGTGTAACAGATTTTGGGGGTCAAAGTTAGAAAAAGTGTGTTTTTTTTCCATTTTTTCCTCATATTTTATCATTTTTTTTAGTAAATTATAAGATATGATGAAAATAATGGTATCTTTAATGACGAGAAAAACGGTATATAATATGTGTGGGTATAGTAAACGAGTAAGAGGAAAATTACAGCTAAACGCAAACACTGCAGAAATGTAAAAATAGTCATTGTCATTAAGGGTAAGAAAATTGAAAAATGGTCCGGTCATTAAGGGGTTAAAAAAAAAATATATATATATATATATATATATATATATATTTTTTAGCATATTTACATATGCTGATGTGTAGGATTCCCCCCTTAGCCCCCAACCTCCCTGTTCCCCCCAAACAGCTCTCTAACCCTCCCCCTCTACCTTACTGGGAGCCATCTTGGGTACTGGCAGCTGTCTGCCAGTACCCAGTTTCAGCAAAAAAATGCCTTTTAATTCTTTTTTTTTTTTTTTTCTGTAGTGTAGCTCCCCCCCCCAAAGAACAACCCCCTCCACCTCCCAGATCACTTTGATTTTTTTTTTTTTTACTTTTACCCAACTTTTATTATTATTCATTTTCTGTAGGGTAGCCGTTCCCACCTGCATCCACCCCGTGCACGCCCCCGCCCCCGGTGATCCCATCCACGATCCCGCCCCCCTCAACGTCATATGGCCCATCGATGGCCACCCGCCCGCCCGCCCGCCTCCCACCCACCAACGATACTGGCCATCGATGTCGGGTGCAGAGAGGGCCACATCGGATGGCCAAGGGGGGTTATTGCAGGATGCCTCGATATCGAGGCATCACTGCAATAACCGGAAAGCGGCTGGAAGCGATCAGGATCGCTTCCAGCTGCTTTCCAGACCAAGGACGTACGCCATACGTCCTCGGTCATTAAAGGGACATGCCACCCACATTTTTTCTTTTATGATTTAGAAAGAGAATGCAATTTTAAACATCTTTCTAATTTACTTATATTATGTAATTTGTTTTATTCTCTTGCTATTCTTTGAATAAAAGCATATCTAGATATGCTCACTAGCTGCTGATTGGTTGCTGCACATAGAAGCATCATGTGATTGGCTCACCATGTGCATTGCTTTTTCTTCAAATAAGGATATTTAAAAAATGATGCAAAATAAATTATGGAAGTAAATTGTAATGTTGTTTTAATTTCTATTCTCTATCTGAATAATGAAAGAAAGATTTTTTTTGTACGTACGTCCTTGGTTGTTAAGGGGTTAAAGGGCAGAAGATGAATCCCAGCGACCAAATTTACAGAGAGCCCATGAAAGATTTCCTGTGAGGCAAAAACGTGGTGACATGAGGCAGTACTTCCTTCACTTCCCTCTGAGGGGAACTGGGCTTCAATATGCTCTGAAGCAACTTTCACTGAAAAAATCAAGCACATCATAATACTTCAACCACCTCCTAAGGAGGCAAAGTTTAAAACGGAGTTATGTGTGAGGTGGGTGGGTGTATTTATAGGCTTTTGAAGTATGGGAAACTTTGCCTCATCCTGGTAGGAATGTATATCCCATATGTTATGGATACCGGGCTGCAAGGGTTATACCCCTACCCCCCTACTATCTCACCCCCTCTCGTTTCTTGACGGTTTTGGGGTCCTCAGAGCAACTGCGATCTCCCAGACCTTTCCTTTTCTGTGAGAATTTGTGTGTGAACCTGATCTTAAAAGAGCTGGTCTCTACAAATTTAATATACTTACAGAAAAGCTCCAGTTGAGCTTAAATTAATCCCATTAAAAGGTGACCCCTTGGGGGGGGGGGGGGGGTGTCCGGACCATGAAGGAAGATGGCTGCTATGTTGTGAGCTCTTTCCTATGGATGCACATTTCATGGAGAAGTAGCTACATTAACTAACTATCCAGTAATAAAGTAAGCATTAATAAGTGGGAAACAGCCTAAGGATCATTTTGATACCAATATTTACAGTGGCAGAGCTCATCAACCCGGACAAATTTGACTCTACATAACTCCCTTGGGAGCAAAAGCTAAATCCCCCCCCCCAGGAAAACGAGTATTCCGCAGATAATAGTAGCTATTACCTTGGTTCTATATCTCCAGAATGGGAGAGCTATATATTTCAGTGAAAATAGCCTTAAAAAGGCTTGAGGGACAGATCGACAAAAGCTATGGCAGCCTATCTCAGCTTGCGAAAAAAATAGCCATGCGGGCTGATCCGACAGAGAAGGCGGGGGCAGAGGAACCCGAAGTATGTATGCAACTCACACAGCACCATAACAGCACAAGGCCAGCGACAGATAACTAACTACTATACAACAACCGGGAACGGAATGTTCTTTACATTATATTACTGCTACACAACGTGGAAGGATCCAGGAGGCCCCGGGAGGCCGGGCATGCCAATCTTTATGCCTGAGCTGGGGGGATCAAGCACCAAAGAGATTTACCAGCACCTTGCCACCCCATGTCCGTTGGCAGATCCAGTCTGACTTCTAAGGGGGAGAGGAAGGAACCGCAGAGGTTGGCAGTTTATGTTAACTGCTGGTCGAGAACAGAGGATCTTATTGTAGACACTTTGTATCCTGCACCCATACATCAGGAGTCGTGTGTACTGAGTGCATGGGGCTCCCAACTATATGACAGATCTGGTATCGGATAAGATGGTTCCCATATAGCCTCCTCCTCAAGGGACTTATAATTGTCGGACATCCTATTATCACCTCATACATATGATGACTCCATACTTCCATTCTATATTTTGTAACCCAATGTTTCCTGATTACCCTGTTAATTTACATAGTTGTGGATATGGGTACCAGGCTATAGGGGTATGTAGATTACAATTCTGGAGAAGTGAGAGCCTCCAGCTCCATGTTTATATGCGTGATGTGTGGGCATTTGTGGCCCTGCTATGGGGACTCTAGAGTGCTTGTTACCCTGTGTGATACATAATGTATGATTAGAGGCATATACATGCTATTTTACTCCATTAGACCATCAACTGTAGGATATTGACCTCCTTATATTTGTTATGGCCTATTGGACCTCACGATAAGATCACAGATGTGTCATCACAGCAAGACTTAATTTTAAGGCAGAGATATCCACATCACTCTGGCTACAATTTCATATACATACGGTCAACATATAAATAGGCCTTTACCCATCCCCCAGGTACCTCCAGCTGAGGCTAGTGTGCTGTGATTACATTAGTCTCTAATTTGATAGATTGAGAATATGGTGTTTAATGAATAAAAGTTCCAGTTATTTAACCACTTATGATGCTTTCATGACATATAGATTCATAATGTTTACCTGAAAGTTTAGCTTACTAGAGTGTGTTTCTCAGTGTAATTTTGTGTCTGGCATAATTATTGTGTTCATTCAGCAGTAATTCTAGTTAATGTTCAGTTCCTCAGTTATCAGCTTCCCCCCTCTCTTCTAGATTAATTTGTTGGATGAGAGCTAAGCGAGACCTACTATTACAAAAGACAACTCCTTAACTGCTACTATCCTGCTCCTCTACAAGCGGTGCTCACCCGCTGATATATATTTATTAATAGATCTGACAGGATCGTTGATATGGCTATCATGTCTCACTCATCTTGCCTATATCAAATGGGTCCAAAAGTGGCCTGATAACTAGTCTTCTCATTTCCAGAGTTTAAAACATGTTAAAAGGGAGGTTTCATGAGTCTAAATATGTGACAACATTCTCTATTGTTATATTTGTGTATGTACTTGCAATGTGTCCAACTGATGTTATACTGACACTCAATGTATATCATTCTTTTTCGTAAAACCTCAATAAAAATTACTAAAACAAAAAAAAAAAGGTGACCCCTTTAACACAAGTAATCACATCCCTGAATTTGGTTTCTAGCCAGAAATGTACCCAAACTATTTTTTAAATGTATCTAAGGTATTGGTATTCAGTACCTCCTTTGGTAATGCGTTCCACAATTTTATTGCTCTTTCAGTGAAAAAACGTTTCCGTTGCAGGAGATTAAAGCTCCTTTTCTCCAGCCTTAAATTGTGACCTTTTGTCACAAACAATTTTCTTGGAATAGAGCTTCTGCCATCTCTGTATATGGGCCTTGAATATATTTATATAAAGTAATTATGTCACCTCTCAAGCGCCTTTTTTTCTAGAGAAAACCGACCCAGTTTGGCTATCCTCTCCTCATGACTTAAATTCTCCATTCCCCTTATAAGCTTTGTGGCCCTTCTCTGAACTTTTTCTAGGTCTGAAATTTTTTTTTTTTTAGATTGGTCCCCAGAACTGCACTCCATACTCAAGGTGAGGTCTTACCAGTGAATTATATAGTGACAAAATTATGCTTTCCTCCTTAGAATCAATGCCTCTTTTAATACATGCTAGTATCTTATTTACCTTAGAAGTCGCTGCCCTGCATTGTGCACACATCTCTAGCTTGTTATCTATTACAACTCACAAATCCCTTTCCTCCTTTGCTTGGCTAAGTCTAGTCACATTTAAATAATACATTTCCTGCTTATTTTTACTTCCAAAATGTAGAACCTTGCCTTTTCCCGTATTAAATCTAATTTTCCATTTACCTGTCCATACTGATCTAATGACCTTACACAACTTTGTATCATCTGCAAAAATAGAGATGTTGCTATGTAATACTTGCTCCAAGTCATTAATAAAAATATTATAAAGAACAGGGCCCAGTACTGATCCCTGGGGGCTCCACTGATTACCTTTGTCCAATCTAAGTATGATTCATTTACTACTACTCGTTGCTCCCTGTCTTTAATCCAGTTATTAATCCATGAGCTAACATTTTCAGCTATATCCAGTCTCTTAATTTGGTTCATTAATCTCTAATGTGGCACTGTATCAAACACCTTTGCAAAATCTAAGTATATCACATCAACTAATTCCCCTTTATCTATAATTTTTACTTACTTCCTCATAGAATCTTATTAGATTAGTTTGACATGATCTATTTCTCATAAAACCATGCTGAACTCATAATCTTGTTTACACGAATATACTCATCAATATAATCCCTTCCACTATTGATATTAGACTAACTGGTCTATAGCTTTTTGGATCAGCCCTGCTTCTCTTTTTGAATAGTGGAACCACATCAGCTTTACGCCAGTCCTGGGGTACTATGCCTAAGGATCATGAGTCTTGAAAAATTAAGAGTAGAGGTTTGTCTTTAACAGTGCTAAGTTCCTGTAAAACCCTTGGGTGTGTTCCATCTGGGCCTGGAGTTTTATCTACCTTAATATTATCCATTTTTCCCTGAAATCTTCTACACATAACCCAGTTAATGTTTTGGGCTTGTATGTTCTAGTTCGTTTGAATATCCTCCATTGGTTCTTCTCTTGTGTATATTGAAGAAAAGAATTGGTTTAGTACCTCAGCCTTCCCCCAGTCACTGTGAATCATGCTACCATCCATGCATTTTAAAGTACCTATATTGTGTCTGGCATAATTATTGTGTTCATTCAGCAGTAATTCTAGTTAATGTTCAGTTCCTCAGTTATCAGCTTCCCCCCTCTCTTCTAGATTAATTTGTTGGATGAGAGCTAAGCGAGACCTACTATTACAAAAGACAACTCCTTAACTGCTACTATCCTGCTCCTCTACAAGCGGTGCTCACCCGCTGATATATATTTATTAATAGATCTGACAGGATCGTTGATATGGCTATCATGTCTCACTCATCTTGCCTATATCAAATGGGTCCAAAAGTGGCCTGATAACTAGTCTTCTCATTTCCAGAGTTTAAAACATGTTAAAAGGGAGGTTTCATGAGTCTAAATATGTGACAAGATTCTCTATTGTTATATTTGTGTATGTACTTGCAATGTGTCCAACTGATGTTATACTGACACTCAATGTATATCATTCTTTTTCGTAAAACCTCAATAAAAATTACTAAAACAAAAAAAAAAGGTGACCCCTTTAACACAAGTAATCACATCCCTGAATTTGGTTTCTAGCCAGAAATGTACCCAAACTATTTTTTAAATGTATCTAAGGTATTGGTATTCAGTACCTCCTTTGGTAATGCGTTCCACAATTTTATTGCTCTTTCAGTGAAAAAACGTTTCCGTTGCAGGAGATTAAAGCTCCTTTTCTCCAGCCTTAAATTGTGACCTTTTGTCACAAACAATTTTCTTGGAATAGAGCTTCTGCCATCTCTGTATATGGGCCTTGAATATATTTATATAAAGTAATTATGTCACCTCTCAAGCGCCTTTTTTTCTAGAGAAAACCGACCCAGTTTGGCTATCCTCTCCTCATGACTTAAATTCTCCATTCCCCTTATAAGCTTTGTGGCCCTTCTCTGAACTTTTTCTAGGTCTGAATTTTTTTTTTTTTTAGATTGGTCCCCAGAACTGCACTCCATACTCAAGGTGAGGTCTTACCAGTGAATTATATAGTGACAAAATTATGCTTTCCTCCTTAGAATCAATGCCTCTTTTAATACATGCTAGTATCTTATTTACCTTAGAAGTCGCTGCCCTGCATTGTGCACACATCTCTAGCTTGTTATCTATTACAACTCACAAATCCCTTTCCTCCTTTGCTTGGCTAAGTCTAGTCACATTTAAATAATACATTTCCTGCTTATTTTTACTTCCAAAATGTAGAACCTTGCCTTTTCCCGTATTAAATCTAATTTTCCATTTACCTGTCCATACTGATCTAATGACCTTACACAACTTTGTATCATCTGCAAAAATAGAGATGTTGCTATGTAATACTTGCTCCAAGTCATTAATAAAAATATTATAAAGAACAGGGCCCAGTACTGATCCCTGGGGGCTCCACTGATTACCTTTGTCCAATCTAAGTATGATTCATTTACTACTACTCGTTGCTCCCTGTCTTTAATCCAGTTATTAATCCATGAGCTAACATTTTCAGCTATATCCAGTCTCTTAATTTGGTTCATTAATCTCTAATGTGGCACTGTATCAAACACCTTTGCAAAATCTAAGTATATCACATCAACTAATTCCCCTTTATCTATAATTTTTACTTACTTCCTCATAGAATCTTATTAGATTAGTTTGACATGATCTATTTCTCATAAAACCATGCTGAACTCATAATCTTGTTTACACGAATATACTCATCAATATAATCCCTTCCACTATTGATATCAGACTAACTGGTCTATAGCTTTTTGGATCAGCCCTGCTTCTCTTTTTGAATAGTGGAACCACATCAGCTTTACACCAGTCCTGGGGTACTATGCCTAAGGATCATGAGTCTTGAAAAATTAAGAGTAGAGGTTTGTCTTTAACAGTGCTAAGTTCCTGTAAAACCCTTGGGTGTGTTCCATCTGGGCCTGGAGTTTTATCTACCTTAATATTATCCATTTTTTCCTGAAATCTTCTACACATAACCCAGTTAATGTTTTGGGCTTGTATGTTCTAGTTCGTTTGAATATCCTCCATTGGTTCTTCTCTTGTGTATATTGAAGAAAAGAATTGGTTTAGTACCTCAGCCTTCCCCCAGTCACTGTGAATCATGCTACCATCCATGCATTTTAAAGTACCTATATTGTCCTTCTTAGATTTTTTTTCCATTTATGTACTTAAAAAACCTTTTAGGGTTGGGATAGAGAATTCAACACCCATACATCGCCCCAAACTTGGTCTCTCAGATTTAAAAACTTATCGCACTTGGGCCACTCATCCCAAGCAAAAGAAACCAAAATAAAAATAATGATGAGATGGTACTTGACTGCATCTACAATAAAATACATCTATAAAATAAGCTTCAGGATTATGCTGGAAAGGCTGCCTTCAAGAAGGCCATCTCCTACATATTTAGTAGACAACTGATTTCCACAGCACCAAAAAATGATAGGAAAATTGTTGAACAAACTTAGCCTTTATTATTCCATTTCAGCACTTGGCACACAGCAGCAAAAAAAGCGACGTTTCGGGCTGTTAACCCTTACTCATGGTGCTGTGGAAATCAGTTGTCTACATATTACAGAGAGGTGTGTGCAGTGGCCCTCTACCACGAGCATCAGGTGTGTGCTGTCTGTCACTTGGGAACTGTCCTACATATTTAGTGGGAATGTGTTCACATACAATCTTTCTGGTCTAGCATATTTGATAACTTTAACGCAGTTCTTGGCACCCATCTTTCTCCAAGTCCAGAAATAATAATGCTCAATCAGCAAACCACTATTACTTGTAAAATAAGAAAACACCTATTCCAAATTATGCTTAATGCAGCCAACCAACTAATCCCTAGATTTTGGAAATCCGAGCAAATGCCCTCCATCTCTGAATAGAGAAACCTAGTTAATAAAAACTTATTTGAAAGATTTCATACCTCAAATTGGGCCAACTATCCTTCTTTTACGATATCCAATTCCTTTGGGAATCCTTTACCCATGGAGTCTCTCAACAACAAACAACTAGATTAGCCAGACATACATAATACAACCACTCTAGCTTTCACTAAGTTTAATAAACCACAATGACGACCAAGTTATCTGAAGAGTACAATGATATAATATTGTTTTTTCTTTATTTATGTTTTTGCTATTTTAAGTACGGTTTAGCGTTTGAGTAATGTTGTATCTGTTTATAATTTAATTATGGTAACAAGAAGTAAAAGTTGTATATGTGCACTGGGCTCATATAAAGACAATATCAGGGCAACCTATTACTCAAGTCAAGTTGGTATTTGTCTTGCTTTTCTCTCCACAATCCATTTCATTTTCATGGACTTACCCTGGACAAAGCTTTGATGTGAAGAACTTTTTCCCTATAGATTGCCCAAAAAAAATTAAAAGACTTTGCCCACTGTGTTAAGTCGATATGTGTAAAAATACCCTTAAACTTGTACCATTCATGCTTAGTTTTGTAATGTTGAAAAAAAATCTGTTTCTAATAAAAAGAATATATACAAAAAAAAAAAGATCAAAATGTCTTATAGGGAATGAGACAGATCCAGGCCCAGGCAGCTCGCTGTAGCGGAGTATGGTGATTCTCCAGTGATCATCACTCTCTGGATAGCAAACAAAAACTGGGACGTCACATGGCCAAGTACAGTTGTATCAGAATTGTAGATGATAAAAAAAAACGTAGATCCAGCATAAAATAGAAAAAGAAAAGAAGGTGCACAGGGCAAGACTCGGAGAAAAGCTTTAATAACAATTAATGCACACGCAAACTAAGTTGCACTTACTAGATACAAAATATAAAATGCATTCTCAAGGAGCGCTGAGATCATACAACTGACTTGTCTCACAGGCGTGGTTGGTTCCACGCAAGGCAAAGTTTCCGGATCCTGTGCCTGATTGCTGTAGTAGCTTATGTGGACAAATAGGCTTGTAAGTCACTGTCAGCTCCAAGCAATATGCGGTGGCCTAACGCGTTTCCCCCAGTCTACGGCCGGGCTTCTTCAAGAGGCAGAAATATGTAACTGATATCCCCGGTACTGCACCTTTTGTATTTAAAGGTGCAGCAACCAATCCATAAGAGGAGAAGAGTACAAGATCCAATAAGACTAGAGGGTGTGTGTGTGATCACTAGTCCTGATTGGAGTATTAATTTAGAGTTCAAGTTTCACAGACATTTGACACATTGTAAACATAAACATAATATATCTTTTAAAACTTGAATAATACATCTAGATAACGCCAAGACTTTGGGCACTGTGTTATGCTTTAGTAACTTTACCTAAAAACAGGCTTTTTAAGAAAACTCTTAATAATAGATATACTAGAAACTCATTAATATTCTATGTATAAAACTAAAATGTTCTCACAGAAAATAGGAATGTATATACACTCCTTCAAAGGAACCCCCTAACACTCTAAATCCTCTGACCTATATAAAATTAACCAATTGCATGTTGCATATAATGAACGCCATAACAATTGCTACGAATACCATGCCTGTTTGACACAGTAACAAAATATTACATAATAAAATATTAAAACATTATTATATAAAAGAAATTGATGTTCAATATTACCTAATTCATGTTGTGCTATCTAAAAAACTAAACACATTTAAAAACATAAAAATACTCCCTAAAATGATTATGAAAAATTTAATACTTAATGAATTTACATAAAAGCTGCTACATCTATGTCAATGTTTAGACCTAACGGTTGTAATGTTTTTAGCTTATAGATCCATTTAGTCTCTAATTTCCTAAGTTCAATAAACCTATTGGGTTTTGTATGGGGGACCCAATCTATGATTTGTATTTTCAAAGAACATGGGTTACTACCATGGGAATTCCTTTTGGTGCGGCCGACATAGAGGAGGCCACACCCACATTTCAACAAATATACAATATATGTAGAGTCGCAATTACTTTTAAAAGTGATATTGAAACTTTCTGTTGTTTCACTGTTATGAAAAGTAGGTGACTTATTTATGTGTTTACACATATTGCACCTGGACTTGCCACATCTCATGGTACCTTTCCATTCTTTAAGCCAGTTTGTTCTCTATATATCATTTGCTTTCCTTTTATTGAGGGGTTTGATTTTACTTGGGGCTAATACATTTCTTAGACTTTTTCCTTTCTTATAGGTGATGGTAGGTTTGGTATCTAGATGTGGTCCTAAAAGGGGGTCAGATCTTAGTATGGGCCAGTGTTTATAAAGAATACTTTCCAACTTCTTTGAACCTTCATTAAAAGTGGTAATGAATCTTATAGAGTTACTCTCAGGGGATTGTGATTTTATTAGTTCATTGTGTATACTGGTCCCTAATGGTAAAAATTCTTTCTGTTTATTAAAAAAGGACTTCCTGTCTCTGGATGCCGCTTTGGATCTAGCTTCTTGTATTGCTTCTCTGCAATATCCCTTATTTAAAAATTTCTTTTCAAGAATATTGGCTCCTCTTTCATAATCTGGTATGTTAGTACAGTTCCTTTCTATATGTAAAAACTGGCTATATGGAACATTATTTAGCCAGCTTTTTGTATGCGCGCTTTTAGCTTGTATAAAACTATTTCTATCAGTGTTTTTTTTCTGAAGTTCTTGACTGCTATTTTGCCTTGATTATCCTTGAAAAGAATTAAATCTAAAAATTTGATTTGTTCCTTTGATCATGATTTAGTGAATAAGTTAAAAGTGTTATTATTAATAAAATTCATAAAACTATTTATTTCTTCAATTTCTCCCTTCCATAAAATAATAATATCAATATACCTGGCATATGTTAAAATATTATTTCTATATGGATTATTATTCCAGATATACTCGTTCTCAAATGCATTAACATATAGGTTCGCATATGATGGGGCAAATGTCCCCATCGCTGTTTCCCTTGTTTGCACATATTTATTCTCAAAAATGAAGTAATTATAGTATAAAATAAAACCTATACAATTAAAAATTGTATATGGTTAGTAGGGATAGACCAATTGGACAGCTCAACTTTAGTTTTCTGCATACCATTATCATGTGGAATGCATGTGTACAGTGCAGCAACATCGCAGGTGAGCCACATCATGTAGATTTTGCTTTAAATTTGGAATGTTGTATTTCAGGTTCCATTAGATGTTGAGATAAATTTAACGCATCTATATATTCATTTATGTATTCTTCCATTGGAATTTCTTCCCTCAAATGATTAAACTGATCGTTATTTTCCAGATCCTTTAGGATCTCTAATGTACCTAAACCTCTTGATTCCAAATAGTATTGATTAAAATTACCTCTATTTATTGGATTTTTTATCTCTTTAATGTGAGTTTCCTTACATATTTGTGTACATCTACAAACATATCAAATTTATTGGGTTTTGATTTTGGCGCAAAATTAAGACCTTTCTGAAGCAGGTTAATATCATTAGAATCTAAACTAATTTTGGCCAAATTAAAAATATCACTTCCGGCTTCTCCTAGTTTTTTTCTTGTTCTCCCTGCTTGCCTGTATAAGTTTTCCTGCTCTAATTCCTCTTCTTCTCTTTCTAAAGACCTTTTTCTTTGTCTTGTTGTAAGGGATTGTGATTTCCCCTTTGGTCTACCCCTAAAAAATGTTGAATCTCATGCTTTTCTTTGGGTTTGGCCCCTCTTAATTCCCAATTTGGGATATTCTGCTGGTTTGAACTAGATGCTAATGTTTCAAATTTATTACCAGTAGTGAAATGTGAAGAGTTTTGGCGACGTATCATCTTTTTCTCTATAACTATCTCTACGTCTCCATTGTAGTTGTTGATTTGAGAAATGTTGTCTATTCTGTGGAGTATAATGCTGATTAAGGAAACTGTTTATTCTGGATGGTATGATTCCTATCATATTTTATATGTGTATGATGATTGTTATTACTGGCATTAAAATTCCTATTGCTAAAATGATCATATTGTCCTCTATTGTAGTTAGAGTTTGTTTTATTTATCCTATATTGTTGCATATGATTTTTTTCTTTGAGGATCCCTAGGTATACCAAATCTTTGGTCAACTTTTTGGATGTTACTATTAGTTATAGCATCATCTAAGTGATTCTGAAGGGGTTCTTGTTCCTTATGATCTTTCTTATAAGTATAGACCTTATTGTTTTTAAAGTCTTCAATGTCTCTTCTAAGTTTTTTCTGTTTGTAGCTTTATAACTCTCTATCTAATTGACTAACTCTAAATTGAATACTCTTGTACTCAGTGACTTACAAGCCTATTTGTCCACATAAGCTACTACAGCAATCAGGCACAGGATCCGGAAACTCTTCCTTGCGCTAAACCAAACACGCCTGTGAGACAAGTCAGCTGTACGATCTCAGCGTTCCCTGTGAATGCATTTTATATTTTGTATTTAGTAAGTGCAACTTAGTTTGCGTGTGCATTAATTGTTTTTAAAGCTTTTCACTTGAGTCCTGCCTTGTGCGCCTTCTTTTCTTTTTCTATTTTATGTTATCACACCAGAGCCAAGGTTTTGGGAATACCTAGCTGAATAAAGGCTGCACGGATCTGGCACTTCGACTCCTCCTGCTTTAAAAGAGTTAATCATCCTAAGGTTATAAAAGGATCTACATATTGCTTCCCTTATTCGTCACCATCTGACATTTAGGGACTTGATTCCCTGGAACTCCATTCCAATCAGTGACAGTTACCTCGGGACACTTTATGTTAACCCCTGTATACAGGTAATCTCAAAAAGTACTGTGATAGATAGATTAATAATACATAAAGCTATAGCATCCACATAAGCATGTTGATGTTTAGATTATGACGATAATTATGTGATATAATTATTGTGACACATTCTTTTGAGTAACATATTTGGTCAGAAATTTGAATGTCTATGCAGAACTAATTGATTACTTTTGCCCCCTTGATTTTCAATAACTGGTACACCTTAAGCTCTTTATAACAAAAAGCTGTTTTTTTTATATAATTTGTGTATACAATTTCTATATTTTTAGATAAGAAAATATTACTTTACTTTCAGAACTTAGCACAATTTATTCTCCTGTGTTCAAGTCATCCAGCAGACTGATATCCCGTAAGTCACCAATGGCAGTCAGCAATCCTCCGACCGGCTCATATGCTTAAAGAAGGGATAGTAAATAAACAAGTAAAATTAATCCTTTCCCGACATTAGGGCATTCTGTGCCATCCTAAATGTGTTGGGCTTTAGCGCGATTAAGACGGCATGGAACGTCCTAGCTATTTGGCTGTCCTGAAGACATATCAGCTTGGTAAATGTGATTGCGGGCTGGAGGCACTCCCCCCTGACCCGATCCTATTATTGACATCACGCAATTGCATGAACAATTACGAGATTTAAATTTGTTTACATCGGAAATTAGTTCTGATATAGGCAATTTAGTCCAGACGGGAAAGGGTTAAAGATACATTTATTAAAAACTATTTAAAAGAACAAAACTGCTGTTTCATCAGGCTTGTACAAACTAAAATACAGACTTCCTATATATAGACAAACAATAATCCTCATTATTGGTTACAAATTGGTAAAACCTGTGTAGTGCTGGCCAAAAAACCCCCACCCCTGGATCCCCATTGGTCATTTAAAAGAAAACAATGTGTGATACAAATAAAGCACACATTCAAAAATTGACACAAAAGCACAATCTAACCATGTGTGCATACATGCACCGCTGGATCGCTGCAGTTATAATAAAACAAATCATAGCCAATGATTGTTCCTGTTCCTTTGTTGAAACAAGGGATAGGATTTTATTCAAATCTCTTTATTGTTCCAAAGGAGGAAGGAGCTTTCAGACCAGTTTTTGCAACTAAAAGCTGTGAACAAATTTGTCAAGAGTTCCTACTTTAAAAATGGAGATTATTCAGACTATTCTGCCTTTTGGTCAGTTTATGTCCACAATAGATTTAAAGGATGCTCACCTTAATGTTACAATTGACAGGGAACATTATCAGTTTCTAATGTTTGCTTTTCTAGACAAGCACTTTCAGTTTGTTGGTCTACCATTTGGTCTGGCTACAGCTCCAATAATTTTCTAAAAGGTTATGAGTGCCTGTCTGTGATCAGAACTCAGGGTATTGCAGTGTTTCCCTACCTGGACGATAATTTGGTTGAAGCTCAATCTTTTCCTTTAGCAGAATCTCAAACCAACAGACTGTTGTTGTTTTTCAACTGCATGATTAGAAGATCAATTTTCCAATGACTTCTTTGGTTCCTCAAACAAAGGTTACTTTTCTGGGGGTAGAAATAGATTCAATTTCCATGTGACTTTGTTTAACAGATCAAGGCTGAAGTTAATTGCAGCCTGTATAAACATTCTCTCTTTTTCTTTTCCCTCAGGGCTTTTCTAATGACACCATGGAAGTGCTGCCGCTCACCCAGAATGCACCCTCCCTGTACCGCTGGACACTGGGGGCCATTGGACATTACGGAGGCGCCAGTGTGTCTGGAGGGGCGGGAATGGAGCAGATTTGGGGGACTGATAAGGCTCTTATCAAGATCAGATTGTGTATAAATGTTGTTCGTTTTCCCCATATATTGTACTTCTTGTTTCACCTGAATGCTAGTCTGTCTAGTTATTTGGGTGGGAAATGCTATAATCACTCTTCTCCGCTACATAGTGGCAGGTTCCAGGTGCTGGAAGGATCCTTTGGCGGAGCTACCCAGTCGGTGTAGTCTGAGTCCGTCACATTGGTGGCAGCAGTGGGATGCTTCCATCTACCTGGAACGTCTAAACCACCAACTGAAGACTTTTTCGGATGGAGCAGTATACTGGATTCCGAAAGGAAACATTGAAGGATCTGCTGGAAGCTCAGGGGAAAACTGCCGGCCATAAATCTAAAGTGGCCATCATAAAGGAACTGATGGAGGACGATCAGGCTAGCGAGCCAACTGCATAAATCAGTGGGGCTTTGTTTAAAGATGAAAAATTCTCTCTTTATTGGGATAAAACAACCTTAAAAACAGCGACGTTTCGGACCTACATGGTCCTTAATCATGCATAGTTAAAAACAGCTAAACATACACTTTAAAAAAGGTATCTTGGAGGCGTGGCTAACAGTCAGAGGAGAAAGACGTTTATTTCTGAGCTCCTGTGTCTTTGTTAAAATAACTGGTAATAAAAGGGCTATTTTCACTGGAACTTGGACACAATAGAGACCGGACACTTGAGGATTTGACACCAAGGTCCGGATGACCTATTTTAAGTGAAGGATTTTTGCCGCATCATCTTTCATCAGGCAAGCAGGCCACGGACACCAACCAGATCGCCGGAGGGTTGGGGCTCCGCTCCGGCGGTGTGGTAAGACAAATTACTTGATAATCGCTGTGACCACAGGCTCCTACCTAATTGGGGACACCTCTACTAAGGTGAAATAGCAGATTGGCTTTAAAAAAAGAGGCAAGGAACACGCACCATTTAACAGCCTCACGTGCACAACAATCTAACTATACCAAGCTGAAGGCAACTCATTACGCAAACTTCAGATTCATTGGGCACAATTTAAGAAGTGTTTGTGGGAGTTTGGGTCATCAGAGGGACATTTTATATCGGCTGGGAGAACTAAATTCCACAGTGCTTTACTCTGCTACTATTGTTGGCGGGAAACAACGCCATATTCAGATCGCAGGCACCTATAATGATGTACCCTCCCTACTGACTTGTACTACTGTGTGAGACTTTTGGAAACAAGTACAGAGTCCCTACATTATACTACCTACTTGTTATGAAACCATAGTTATCCTACACTAAAGCTCCTATAAAAACCTAACAACATTGAAAGAAAGCACTCGCAGTATCCCTTCAGCCTCTTTGGGAGCTGACTGAAGAGAGAAATTTAAGGTTTATAGTCAGAAGACTTAGGAGCAGCTCCTTAGATAATTTGAAATATTGCTGTTAAGCCTCCCTATATGGATATAAAAGGATGTATGTGAATGTTTGGGTGAGACTGATGGGGCACTCACTTCTCTGCAACTATATATAATGGGACCTTAATACAATTTCTCATGTAGCAACAACACATCGGTTCATATCATATCATCACCCTAACTCCTGAGTTAACTATTTGCCTCCTGCCTACTCCGCACACAAAAATTTTGCTGTTTGCATATCTCTTTTCCCAATCAAGATGAAAAATAAAATGCAGACAGTAAAAGAGTGCTTGAGCAAGTCGCAGCAAAAAAAACAAAAAAACAACAAGAGCTAAGCAGCCTCAACACAAGTGAAAATGCCCTTTTAAATACCTCCGACACTGCTAGCTCTATTGTAACAGACTCTCAGAATACTGCACTACTCTCACAGATAAAATCATTATTCCAGGAGGAACTCAAAACAGCCCTTTTTGATTTGAGACAGGATATAAGAGACATTGGTAGCTGCACAGCCGAACTTGAGGAGAGAACAAATAATGCTGCTTGAATTATTGGAATTTCCTCAGAGATGTTATCAGACCAAGCTAATTATATCGCCAAATTAGAAGAACAGATTGAAGATCTAGAGAATAGATCCCGCAGATCTAATTTGCGTGTCAGAAATCTTCCAGAATCCTATAAGGACCTGCAGGCCACTATGGTGAACCTTTTCAAGCAGCTAGTTCCTGAGGTGGATCCGGATCTCTTCATTATGGACAGAGTGCATAGAGCTCTAATTAAACCTCAACAATATTCAGCAAGAGACATCATTCTAAAGCTTCATTACTATCACGTCAAAGAACTCATCCTAAATGCCGCTAGAACACATCAAAATCTTTCCTTTGAGAGCCACCCCATTCAGATATTTGCTGAATTAGCCCCTACTACTTTGAGAAAGCGCAGGGAGCTCAGACCAATTACTGCGGCCCTTTCAAAGGCGCAAATTAAATATCGTTGGAACTTTCCTTTTAGATTAGTATTCACCCACCAAAATGTGAACCACTCTTGCACCACACTGGAAGAGGGAATGTCTACCCTACAACGTATCCAGGTTCCGTTTGAGCTACCTTCAACCCCAACAACCTCAAATTCCCAAAAGAAAACTTTTCAGCGAGAATGGACGCCGGTGGGCAAAGCCAGAAAACCTAAGAAATCTAAGGCAAACCCTAGCACAAGCACTGATCCTATTATCCCCTCTGGGGAAGCTTCGTCTCCACCTTGAAGAATTGAGACTTTATGCTGAACTCTCTGATTTTGATGTTAGCCAAAACCATTGAAACTACAGGGTTAGCTAGGCCCTATAAAGAATACCTTAGGACTCATTGGGGTCTTGGTTAGGTTACTTTGTGTTTAACTAGCACTGATTATTTACTCAATTCCAAAAGTTTACAAAGTTATATTATGCTAAAGATGTCTGTCTTGATACAGAATGTATACTGTTACTCAGGAGCTATTTCTATATACCCATAACCCTATTCTCCCTACCCCTCTTCTCCCCCCTCACCACTCCCTCCCCTTCTTTACCCTATTTTTCCTTTTACCCTTTCTTCCCTGCAATCATTGAAACTCCTAGGCTAGCTTGACCTTACAGAGACTGTCTTAGCACTTATTATGGTCTTATTTTTGCTTTTTTCTGTTTACTAACCTTAATTACTCACTCAATCTTGAGTGTTTACAAAGTTTTATTATGCCAAAAATGTCCGCCCAGCCCTAAAGCTATTCCCCATTTCTTCCCCCCCCTTTTGTTTTTACCCCTCTCCCCCTCCCCTACACCCCCCTCTCTTTTCCTCCTTCCTATTCTCCCTTCCCTACATGTTCTTACACTACTTAGTATGTTGTTGCTACACAATGCACGGTACCCACCAAGCATAATTTAGGGGAACACATCCATTCCTCTCTTTTATGTCTCTTTGATTTGAAATCTTAGTGGTTACATTCACTTGTTGCCCTATTCAGGCACTCTAACTAGAAAGTTTAATACTATTATGTACAGCTTAGTACATTTCTTTAATCTCACCTATTTAAACCAGTTAATTCCAGTTATGCAGTTGTTAGCTATGTTAATATTCTATTACTGTCCTCAGGTAATAGAACCCACAATAAAGGACGAAAACAGAATTTATGCTTACCTGATAAATTACTTTCTCCAACGGTGTGTCCGGTCCACGACGTCATCCATTACTTGTGGGAATATTCTCTTCCCTAACAGGAAATGGCAAAGAGCACAGCAAAAGCTGCCCATATAGCCCCTCCTCAGGCTCCGACCCCCAGTCATTCGACCGACGGTTAGGAGAAAAAAAGGAGAAACTATAGGGTGCCGTGGTGACTAGTGTATAGCGAAAGAAAATTTTCAAACCTGATTAAAAAACCAGGGCGGGCCGTGGACCGGACACACCGTTGGAGAAAGTAATTTATCAGGTAAGCATAAATTCTGTTTTCTCCAACATTGGTGTATCCGGTCCACGGCGTCATCCATTACTTGTGGGAACCAATACCAAAGCTTTAGGACACGGATGAAGGGAGGGAGCAAATCAGGTTACCTAAACGGAAGGCACCACGGCTTGCAAAACCTTTCTCCCCAAAATAGCCTCCGAAGAAGCATAAGTATCAAATTTGTAGAATTTGGCAAAAGTGTGCAGAGAAGACCAAGTCGCTGCCTTACATATCTGATCAACAGAAGCCTCGTTCTTGAAGGCCCATGTGGAAGCCACAGTCCTAGTAGAGTGAGCTGTGATTCGTTCAGGAGGCTGCCGTCCTGCAGTCTCATAAGCCAATCGGATAATGCTTTTCAGCCAGAAAGAAAGAAACGTAGCAGTAGCCTTTTGTCCTCTCCTCTTACCAGAATAAACGACAAACAAAGATGAGGTTTGTCTAAAATCCTTTGTTGCTTCTAAATAGAACTTTAAAGCACGAACTACATCTAAATTGTGTAACAAACGTTCCTTCTTTGAAACTGGATTCGGACACAGAGAAGGAACAACTATTTCCTGGTTAATATTCTTGTTGGAAACAACTTTTGGAAGAAAACCAGGCTTAGTACGCAAAACAACCTTATCTGAATGGAACACCAGATAGGGTGAATCACACTGCAAAGCAGATAATTCAGAAACTCTTCTAGCAGAAGAAATAGCAACCAAAAACAGAACTTTCCAAGATAGTAACTTGATATCTATGGAATGTAAAGGTTCAAACGGAACCCCTTGAAGAACTGAAAGAACTAAATTTAGACTCCAAGGAGGAGTCATGGGTCTGTAAACAGGCTTGATTCTGACCAAAGCCTGTACAAAAGCTTGTACATCTGGCACAGCTGCCAGTCGTTTGTGTAACAAGACAGATAAAGCAGAAATCTGTCCTTTTAGAGAACTCGCTTCTTGGAGAAAGGAGAGAATTTTAGGAATTTTAATCTTACTCCAGGAGAATCCCTTGGATTCACACCAACAGATATATTTTTTGCATATTTTATGGTAAATCTTTCTAGTCACAGGTTTTCTGGCTTGAACCAGAGTATCTATCACTGAATTTGAAAACCCACGCTTGGATAAAATCAAGCGTTCAATTTCCAAGCAGTCAGCTGCAGAGAGACTAGATTTGGATGTTCGAATGGACCTTATACTAGAAGATCCTGTCTCAAAGGTAGCTTCCATGGTGGAGCCGATGACATATTCACCAGGTCTGCATACCAAGTCCTGCGCGGCCACGCAGGAGCTATCAGAATCACCGAGGCCTTCTCCTGTTTGATCCTGGCTACGAGCCTGGGAAGGAGAGGGAACGGTGGAAACGCATAAGCTAGGTTGAACGACCAAGGCGCCACTAATGCATCCACTAGAGTCGCCTTGGGATCCCTGGATCTGGACCCGTAGCAAGGAACCTTGAAGTTCTGACGAGACGCCATCAGATCCATGTCTGGAATGCCCCATAATTGAGTCAACTGGGCAAAAACCTCCGGGTGGAGTTCCCACTCCCCCGGATGGAAAGTCTGACGACTCAGATAATCCGCGTCCCAGTTGTCTACTCCCGGGATGTGAATTGCAGATAGATGGCAGGGGTGATCCTCCGCCCATTTGATGATCTTGGATACCTCTCTCATCGCCAAGGAACTCTTTGTTCCTCCCTGATGGTTGATGTAAGCTACAGTCGTCATGTTGTCTGACTGGAATCTTATGAATCCAGCCTTCGCTAGATGAGGCCAAGCCCGGAGAGCATTGAATATCGCTCTCAGTTCCAGGATGTTTATCGGGAGAAGAGACTCTTCCCGAGACCATAGACCCTGAGCTTTCAAGGAATCCCAGACCGCGCCCCAGCCTAATAGACTGGCGTCGGTCGTGACAATGACCCACTCTGGTCTGCGGAAACTCATTCCCTGAGACAGGTGATCCTGGGTCAACCACCAACGGAGTGAGTCTTTGGTCATCTGGTCTACTTGAATCTGTGGAGACAAGTCTGCATAGTCCCCATTCCACTGATTGAGCATGCACAGTTGTAATGGTCTTAGATGAATTCGAGCAAAAGGAACTATGTGCATTGCTGCAACCATCAATCCTACTACTTCCATGCACTGAGCTATGGAAGGCTGCAGAATAGAGTGAAGAACTTGACAAGCGTTTAGAAGCTTTGTCTTTCTGACTTCTGTCAGGAAGATCTTCATTT
The DNA here is from genome assembly GCF_027579735.1 of Bombina bombina. Lineage (NCBI taxonomy): Eukaryota > Metazoa > Chordata > Amphibia > Anura > Bombinatoridae > Bombina > Bombina bombina. The sequence goes on from NC_069499.1 coordinate 201,875,724, forward strand.
CTAAAGAATCTATTATTGTTCCCAAAAAGGGAACTCTTGTTGACGGAGACAGGGAACTCTTTTCTACGTTCACCTTCCACCCGTGAGATCTGAGAAAGGCTAGAACAATGTCTATATGAGCCTTTGCCTTGGAAAGAGACGACGCTTGAATTAGAATGTCGTCTAGATAAGGTGCCACTGAATTGCCCCTTGGTCTTAGAACTGCCAGAAGGGACCCTAGCACTTTTGTGAAAATTCTGGGAGCAGTGGCTAACCCGAATGGAAGAGCCACGAACTGATAATGTTTGTCCAGAAAGGCAAACCTTAGGAACTGATGATGATCTTTGTGGCTAGGAATATGTAGGTACGCATCCTTTAAATCCACGGTAGTCATATATTGACCCTCCTGGATTGTAGGTAAAATTGTTTGAATGGTTTCCATTTTGAACGATGGAACTCTGAGAAATTTGTTTAGAATTTTTAAATCCAGAATTGGTCTGAAAGTTCCCTCTTTTTTGGGAACTACAAACAGGTTTGAGTAAAACCCCTGACCTTGTTCCACGGTTGGAACCGAGTATCACTCCCATCTTTAACAGGTCTTCTACACAATGTAAGAATGCCTGTCTCTTTATTTGGTCTGAAGATAAGCAAGACATGTGGAACCTTCCCCTTGGGGGCAGTTCCTTGAATTCTAGAAGATAACCCTGAGAGACTATTTCTAGTGCCCAGGGATCCGGAACATCTCTTGCCCAAGCCTGAGCAAAGAGAGAGAGTCTGCCCCCTACTAGATCCGGTCCCGGATCAGGGGCTACCCCTTCATGCTGTCTTGGTAGCAGCAGCAGGCTTCTTGGCCTGTTTACCCTTGCATTGGTTTCCAAGCTGGTTTAGCCTGGGAAGCGTTACCCTCTTGTCTAGAGGCTGCAGAGTTAGAAGCCGGTCCGTTCCTGAAATTGCGAAAGGAACGAAAATTGGACTTATTCTTAGCCTTGAAAGGCCTATCCTGTGGGAGGGCATGGCCCTTCCCCCCAGTGATGTCTGTAATAATTTCTTTCAATTCTGGCCCAAAAAGGGGCTTACCTTTGAAAGGGATATTAAGCAATTTTGTCTTGGAAGATACATCCGCCGACCAAGACTTTAGCCAGAGCGCTCTGCGCGCCACAATTGCAAACCCTGAATTTTTCACCGCTAATCTCGCTAATTGCAAAGCGCCATCTAAAATAAAGGAATTAGATAACTTAAGTGCGTTAATTCTGTCCATAACTTCCTCATATGGAGTCTCCATATTAAGCGACTTTTCTAGTTCATCGAACCAGAAACACGCCGCCGTAGTGACAGGAATAATGCACGAAATTGGTTGGAGGAGGTAACCTTGCTGAACAAAAATCTTTTTAAGCAAACCCTCCAATTTTTTATCCATAGGATCTTTGAAAGCACAATTGTCCTCAGTGGGAGGGGCGTTTGGCTAGGGTAGAAACTGCCCCCTCAACCTTAGGGACTGTTTGCCATGTGTCCTTCCTTGGGTCGACCATGGGGAACAATTTCTTAAATATAGGAGGTGGGACAAAGGGTATGCCTGGTTTCTCCCACTCATTCACTATGTCCGCCACCCTTTTAGGGATCGGAAAGGCATCAGGGTGCACCGGGACCTCTAAGAATTTGTCCATCTTGCACAATTTTTCTGGAATGCCCAAAGAGTCACAATCATCCAGAGTAGATAGCACCTCCTTAAGTAATGCGCGGAGATGCTCTAACTTAAATTTAAACGTCACAACATCAGGTTCTGCCTGTTGAGAAATTCTTCCTGAATCTGAAAGTTCTCCCTCCGACAAACCCTCCCTCACTGCCACTTCTGACTGGTGTGAGGGTATGACAAATAAACTATCGTCAGCGCCTTCTTGCTCCACTGTATTTAAAACTGAGCAATCACGCTTTCTCTGAAATGCTGGCATTTTGGATAAAATATTAGCTATGGAATTATCCATTACTGCCGTTAATTGTTGCATAGTAACAAGCATTGGCGCGCTAGATGTACTAGGGGTCGCCTGCGCGGGCATAACTGGTGTTGACACAGAAGCAGAGGATGATGAACTATCCCCACTACCTTCATTTGAGGAATCATCTTGGGCAACCTTATTAAATGTGACAGTACTGTCCTTACTTTGTCTGGACGCCATGGCACAATTATCACATACATTTGAAGGGGGGACCACCTTGGCCTCCATACATACAGAACATGTTCTATCTGAAGGTACAGACATGTTTAAACAGGCTAATAATGCAAAAAAAAACGTTTTAAAACAAAACCGTTACTGTCTCTTTAAATGTTAAACAGAGCACACTTTATTTCTGAATGTGTGAAAAACTATGAAGGAAATATCCAATCTTTACCAAATTTGGTAAAAGTATTGCACCCCAATTTTCAAGCTTTTAACCCCTTAAATGAGGAAACCAGAGCCGTTTAATCAAATAACAATTTTTAACCCCACTACAGTCCCAGCCACAGCGTTTGCTGTGACTTCACCTGCCCTTAGGAGTTATACGATACCAAATTAAGCCTTCCAGCAACGTTTTCAATGATCACCAGACCCTCTCACATGCAGCTGCATGCACTGCATCCAAAAGAAACTGCGCAATTATGGCGCGAAAATGAGGCTCTGCCTACTATAGTGAAAGGCCCTTCCTGACTGGAAAGGTGTCTAAACAACTGCGCCTGGCGCCTAAAAACGTTACCTCACAATAAAAGTTTTATAAATCACCTCAGATTTCATAAAAAACTTAAATAAAGCAATCAATTTAGCCGACAAGAGTGTCAACCAGTGTATAGCCCATAATAAGCCTTCATTCTGTTAAGAGTCTAAGAAAATGGCTTACCGATCCCCAAGAGGGAAAATGACAGTCTTCTAGCATTACACAGTCTTGTTAGAAAATGGACTAGTCATATCTTGAGCAGAAAAGTCTGCTAACTGTTCCCCCCAACTGAAGTTCTCTGGGCTCAACAGTCCTGCGTGGGAACAGCAATAGATTTTAGTTACTGCTGCTAAAATCATACTCCTCTTTTAAACAGAGCTCTTCATCCCTTTCTGTTTTAGAGTAAATAGTACAAACCGGCACTATTTTAAAATAAACTCTTGATAGCAGAATAAAAAACTACAACTAAACACCACATACTCTTCACCATCTCCGTGGAGATGCTACTTGTTCAGAGCGGCAAAGAGAATGACTGGGGGGCGGAGCCTGAGGAGGGGCTATATGGGCAGCTTTTGCTGTGCTCTTTGCCATTTCCTGTTAGGGAAGAGAATATTCCCACAAGTAATGGATGACGCCGTAGACCGGACACACCAATGTTGGAGAAATTTTGATTTCCATACAATGGTCTAGAACAAGCTTGGCTAGAAGGTCTCAAAGGACCGGACACTCTCTATTAGGGGTAAGTCTCGGCTCTCCACCGCACGAATCTCAGGGGTCTACTTTTCTGCTCTTTAGATTTTGTAATCTCACATCGCTTACATCGCTTACACCATTTCCCACGCGTTTAGATGTCAGTAACTATATTATCACATAATGCTAGGGGCTTAAACTCTAATATCAAAAGGAAAAAAGCACTAACTACCTATAAATCCCAGAAAGCACAGATTGTTCTGATTCAAGAAACACATTTTTCCAAATCATTCACTCCAAAATACTGGGACAAGACATATCCAATCCAATACCATGCAGTTAATAATAATAAAAAGGCAGGGGTCACGATTCTGATCTAGTCAACCTTAAACTTTAAAGATGAAGAGGTGATAACTGATGAGGATGGGAGGTACATCCTACTTAGAGGATTAATTCAAAACACCCCAGTCATTATATTAAACATATACGCACCCAATGAACATCAAGCAACCTATATGGCCAAAATAAGTTAACTATTAACCAAATGGAGGAAATATAAGACCATTATACAGGGAGTGCAGAATTATTAGGCAAGTTGTATTTTTGAGGATTAATTTTATTATTGAACAACAACCATGTTCTCAATGAACCCAAAAAACTCATTAATATCAAAGCTGAATAGTTTTGGAAGTAGTTTTTAGTTTGTTTTTAGTTATAGCTATTTTAGGGGGATATCTGTGTGTGCAGGTGACTATTACTGTGCATAATTATTAGGCAACTTAACAAAAAACAAATATATACCCATTTCAATTATTTATTTTTACCAGTGAAACCAATATAACATCTCAACATTCACAAATATACATTTCTGACATTCAAAAACAAAACAAAATCAGTGACCAATATAGCCACCTTTCTTTGCAAGGACACTCAAAAGCCTGCCATCCATGGATTCTGTCAGTGTTTTGATCTGTTCACCATCAACATTGCGTGCAGCAGCAACCACAGCCTCCCAGACACTGTTTAGAGAGGTGTACTGTTTTCCCTCCTTGTAAATCTCACATTTGATGATGGACCACAGGTTCTCAATGGGGTTCAGATCAGGTGAACAAGGAGGCCATGTCATTAGATTTTCTTCTTTTATACCCTTTCTTGCCAGCCACGCTGTGGAGTACTTGGACACGTGTGATGGAGCATTGTCCTGCATGAAAATCATGTTTTTCTTGAAGGATGCAGACTTCTTCCTGTACCACTGCTTGAAGAAGGTGTCTTCCAGAAACTGGCAGTAGGACTGGGAGTTGAGCTTGACTCCATCCTCAACCCGAAAAGGCCCCACAAGCTCATCTTTGATGATACCAGCCCAAACCAGTACTCCACCGCCACCTTGCTGGCGTCTGAGTCGGACTGGAGCTCTCTGCCCTTTACCAATCCAGCCACGGGCCCATCCATCTGGCCCATCAAGACTCACTCTCATTTCATCAGTCCATAAAACCTTAGAAAAATCAGTCTTGAGATATTTCTTGGCCCAGTCTTGACGTTTCAGCTTGTGTGTCTTGTTCAGTGGTGGTCATCTTTCAGCCTTTCTTACCTTGGCCATGTCTCTGAGTATTGCACACCTTGTGCTTTTGGGCACTCCAGTGATGTTGCAGCTCTGAAATATGGCCAAACTGGTGGCAAGTGGCATCTTGGCTGCTGCACGCTTGACTTTTCTCAGTTCATGGGCAGTTATTTTGCGCCTTGGTTTTTCCCACACGCTTCTTGTGACCCTGTTGACTATTTTGAATGAAACGCTTGATTGTTCGATGATCACGCTTCAGAAGCTTTGCAATTTTAAGAGTGCTGCATCCCTCTGCAAGATATCTCACTATTTTTTACTTTTCTGAGCCTGTCAAGTCCTTCTTTTGACCCATTTTGCCAAAGGAAAGGAAGTTGCCTAATAATTATGCACACCTGATATAGGGTGTTGATGTCAGACCACACCCCTTTTCATTACAGAGATGCACATCACCTAATATGCTTAATTGGTAGTAGGCTTTCGAGCCTATACAGCTTGGAGTAAGACAACATGCATAAAGAGGATGATGTGGTCAAAATACTCATTTGCCTAATAATTCTGCACTCCTTGTAAAACAGTCATGATAAAATGTAGTATGGGGGTTAGTATAAAATACATACTAGACGTTTACAAAGAAAAATATGTACCAGCATGAAAGTGCACCTCTAAGTGGGGACTAAATATATGGTGTGCTGCAATTGAGAATAAGAAAGATAAAAACGAAACCTCTAAATAATGTCTATAGGCAATCCAAAGAATCCGACCCCAGACCTCATATATAGTGACCCATACATACTGCAGTCAGTGGCGGCTGGTGAATTATGAAGATGGAGGTGCACTTGGCCCCGCCTCTGACCACACCCCTTGAAAAGCCCTGCCCCTCAGATGGCTCTCTACACACACACGGAGAGGGAGAGAGAAGGAGAGGGAGAGAGGGACAGAGAGAGAAAAAGAGAGGGAGAGAGAGAAAAAGAGAGGGGGAGAGAGAGAACATTTGTATTTTATTATTCATAGATGATACAATTTTTAAACAACTTTTCAATTGACTTAAATTTGCTTCATTCTCTTGGTATCCTTTGCAAAAGGAGCAGCAAAGCACAACTAGCTGAACACTTCTAGTCAATCAAAAAGATAAAGCTACAAAGGTGTCTAGTCAGCAATTACCAGCCAGCTCCCAGTAGTGTAGGATATGTACATATTTTTGCAACAAAAGATACCAAGAGAACAAACTACATGTGAAAATAAAATACATTTTAAAAGTGACAAATTTGCATGCTGTATCTGAATAACGCAAGCTTATTTTTTTTCCTATCCCTTTCAATGTCTTATCAAAGGGTATGTCATTGGAGTGTAAACCATATTTTACTAACAAAATGCAGTTTCAATGTTTTTTTAAACATTCAGTTTTCATGCAGATCTTTTGTAATGGAATGCTGTATTTGTATTAATATGTAATACAGGAAATGTCCCTTTAAAAGCTAATATTTAAACCCTAGAACAAGCTTATGGTCTTGTTTAAATGGTGAAATAAGAAGAAAATATAGGAACTTTTTTACAGGCTGCTCTTACAGTAAGGTCTGTCATTAGTTCTGCTAACAGTCAATATAATGGATGGACTGAACAGAAATCTGCAGATATTAATGTATAACAGATGTTACTATTGCTTTTTTCACATATACATGCAGAAGTGAGTACAAAACTAAACCAGCAGACAGGTCACAGGACTATTAAACTCTAGTGTGTATTGCTTCCTATTGGTGCTGCATTGGGATAAAAGGCTATTTACTATTACCTGCACTGGATTCAGCCACATGTGACATTTATATTTTAAAAAAACTTTGGGTTAAGATTATTATCTCTGTAATGTATTTAATACTTTAAAATGTTAAGTAATTGTATCAGTGCATTGGGTGTGCTGTAACTCTCTCTGGTATGCAAGAGGTTAATCAGTAAGATGCAGGATATCGGACGTTTTTATTACAGATCAAGAGACATTTACTTTTTTTTCTCTTCCTTTTACTGCAGTAAATCTCTCTGGATCTGTAATAAAAACATGTCCGTGAAATGATTATCTAGCTCGTCCAAAAGGTTGTGTCTGACAAAGGTCCTCCACTAGCTTGACTGAAAAAGTTTAGCCTATTCCTAAACGGCTAGAGGCTCTGCTCGGGACGGAATAATCTGCCAGTATGGTGGAGAAGGCAGCAGGACCTTCCGATGACAATTTTTCCCGGAGTGAAAACCATAGGCTTGAGAGGGCTAAGGTTAGGCGAGTGTGAAGCTCAGAATAAAGTTGCCAGTCCCATAGAGTGAAGTCCGGTGTCTGTCCGGATATTAAAAAGGGCCAGTGTTCACCAACAGGATAGGATTTACCTCCCAGAATGTCTATCTCCACAAGTCAGGATCGGGTGCATGCCGTAAATATCACCCCCTGGAACCGAAGCTACCGGGGCCATCAAACCGACACAGGATCCTCTCTGCTTCTCGGGCTCAACCACCACTACTTCCCGTGCTCCGCAATGGTAGTCTCCTCCAATAAATTAGCAAAGGCCTCTACTCTCTCTATAGGCCGAAATAACAAGCGTTCTTCAGCATCAGAAGATTCCGGGATCTCACTCCGAACACCGGCGACAACTGGATTCCCCTGCTCTGAATAGAGCTCCTCCGGATGCTTAGTCAGCATGCTCCATCTGGCTATAAAAATGAAGTGACTTTGTACCGACCGGAGACAGTACGGGAGGCGGATGTCCACGGGTATAATTCCGAAGCGGCTTGTCAGTGTTAGCAGGTAATACTCCCTCAATATGTTGTGGTGGGAAGAGATATTTGTGCAGCTCTTCTTCTAAGTCTCTAAAGGAAACAAGTATAAGCTGGGTCACCCTAGTCTCCCACCGATCGAGGGCCTCCATTTGTCAAAGTTCAACCGTCTCTGCCGCTCAAACTCTGTATCAGGCTACATTCGCCAAGAGATGGTTCTCTCCTCTCTGTTGTCTCTCCTATTTCACAGATTACAAGCTGTTGTACCCGGGGTTACCAGGGGGGGGGGGGGTTAGATGAAGGCCTGACCTGTTTCTAGGCCACCACTGCGTACCTTTGGGTTCCGGTACTTCAGGGCTGAAGTTGGCAACAAAATGTAGATCAAATTGCTCAGCAAAATCTGTAGTTTTAGGGTATATCAAATGTGATTAGGAAAGATACCATAGCCCGGCTATATGCAGCAGAAATATATGCCAGACTCTTCAGCCTCTCAAATACACGACCATCATGGCCACCGCCCGGAAGCATCCCCCTTAAAAGACCTTTTACGTTTATTAGAAGGTGGTATGACAGACAAAGCCTTCTAAATAGAATTAGAAACAAATTCTCTCACATAAACAGGAATATCCTGAGCATTAGATGTTGAAGGAATAACAACAGGTAATGGATTACTACTAATGGAAATATTTTCTGAATGTAAAAGTTTGTCATAACAACTATCATAAACTACAGCCGGAGGAACGGTTACCACAAGTTTACAACAAATGCACTTAGCATTGGTAGAACCGACATCAGGCAGCAGGATTCCAATAGTGGATTCTGAAACAGGATCAGATTGAGACATCTTGCAATATGTAAGAGAAAAAATAACATATAAAGCAAAATTATCAATTTACTTATATGACAGTTTCAGGAATGGGAAAAATGCTAACAGAATAAGCCTCTGGAAACCAAAAGCAAAAATACATGAAGACTTAAATAACGTCAAAAGTCTGACGCCAAGTAAGACGCCCACAACTGACAAAATATTTTTGGCGCCAAAAACGTCTGCAACAAACACGAGCATCATAGATGACGCAACTACGTGAAAATTCTCGGCGCCAACTAAGACGCCGGAAATGACGAAAACACGTCAAACGTAATTCTTGCGCCAAAAAAAACAAAATTTATGCTTACCTGATAAATTTCTCTCTCTTGTGGTCTATCCAGTCCACGGGTTCATCCATTACTTGTGGGATATTCTCCTTCCCAACAGGAAGGTGCAAGAGGACACCCACAGCAGAGCTGTCTATATAGCTCCTCCCCTAACCCCCACCTCCAGTCATTCGACTGAAGACAAGTAAGAAAAAGGAGAAACTATAGGGTGCAGTGGTGACTGTAATTTTAAAAATAAAAACACCTGCCTTAAAGGGACAGTTTACTCAAAAATTTTCTCCCCTTTAATTTGTTCCCAATGATCCACTTTACCTGCTGGAGTTTATTAAATTGTTTACAAGTAGCTCCTTTACCCTTATATTGGCATTTGAAATTGTTAATTTAGGATGTGGTATCCCCACCTATTCTGATAGTTTGTGGCCGCGCGTACCAGCTATAGATAAGCTTTGTAAACACAGCCAGCAGAAGAAATTACACTCCCAGTGTGATAAAGCAGAGATAAGGTAATAAAATGTTGATTTTCCATTGTTCTCTCAAAGTACTGGTGATTGTTTTAAGGACAGATATAAGATAAAGAAGCAGGTATATGTGCACAATGTGATACAGTAATGAGATCTGATTATACCTACAAACTCAACCCATTTTATTAGGTTGTGGCTTCAAAACACAAAATCAGAGCTTTAATATACACAAATAAGCCTTAAAAAGCTAATTTTCAGACATTTTTTACTCTGCAGTTGGTAAAAAAAGCAATTGTAAACACATTAAGGGAAAAACTATTTTACAGTATACTGTCCCTTTAAAGTGACAGGGCGGGCCATGGACTGGATACACCACAAGAGAAAGAAATTTATCAGGTAAGCATAAATTTTGTTTTCTCTTGTAAGGTGTATCCAGTCCACGGGTTCATCCATTACTTGTGGGATACCAATACCAAAGCTTTAGGACACGGATGAAGGGAGGGACAAGGCAGGAACTTAAATGGAAGGCGCCACTGCCTGTAAGACCTTTCTCCCAAAATTAGCCTCCGAGGAAGCAAAAGTATCAAATTTGTAGAATTTAGAAAAAGTATAAAGCGAAGACCAAGTCGCCGCCTTACAAGTCTATTCAACAGAGGCCTCATGTTTAAAAGCCCATGTGGAAGCTACCGCTCTAGTAGAATGAGCTGTAATTCTTTCAGGAGGCTGCTGGCCAGCAGTCTCATAAGCTAAACGGATTATGCTTCTCAGCCAAAAAAAAAGAGAAGTTGCCGAAGCCTTTTGGCCTCTCCTCTTTCCAGAATAGACAGCAAACAATGCAGATGTTTCCCAAAATAAAACTGACAGTCTGCAAAACACAATTTATGCTTATCTGATAAATTTATTTCTCTTGTGGTGTATCCAGTCCACGGATCATCCATTACTTGTGGGATATTCTCATTCCCAACAGGAAGTTGCAAGAGGAAACCCACAGCAGAGCTGCAATATAGCTCCTCCCCTAACTGTCATAGCCAGTCATTCGACCGAAAACAAGCCGAGAAAGGAGGAACCATATGGTGCAGTGGTTAGTGTAGTTTAAATTTAAAAATTACCTGCCTTAAAATGACAGGGCGGGCCGTGGACTGGATACACCACAAGAGAAATAAATTATGTTTTCTCTTGTAAGGTGTATCCAGTCCACGGATCATCCATTACTTGTGGGATACCAATACCAAAGCTAAAGTACACTGATGAAGGGAGGGACAAGGCAGGAACTTAAATGGAAGGAAACACTGCCTGTAAAACCTCTCTCCCAAATATAGCCTCCAAAGAAGCAAAAGTATAAAATTTGAAAAAGTATGAAGCGAAGACCAAGTCGCCGCCTTGTAAATCTGTTCAAAAGAAGCCTCATTTTTAAAGGCCCAAGTGGAAGCCACAGCTCTAGTGGAATAAGCTGTAATCCTTTCAGGAGGCTGCTGTCATAGGCTAAGCGGATTAAGCTTCTTAGCCAAAAAGGAGAGGTTGCCGAAGCCTTTTGATCTCTCCTCTGTCCAGAGAAGACAACAAACCAAGCAGATGTTTGACGAAAATCTTTAGTAGCTTGTAAGTAAAAACTTTAAAGCACGGACCACGTCCAGATTGTGAAACACAAGGATGGAACAACAATCTCTTGATTGATATTCTTGTTAGATACCACCTTAGGTAATAACCCAGATTTGGTACGCAGAACTACCTTATCCGTATGAAAAATCAGATAAGGAGAATCACATTGTAAGGCAGATAACTCGGAGACTCTACGAGCCGAGGAAATAGCTACCAAAAAAAAGGACTTTCCAAGATAAAAAAGTTTGATCTATGGAATGAAGAGGTTCAAACGAAACTTCTTGAAGAACCTTAAGGACCAAGTTTAAGCTCCATGGTGGAGCAACCGGTTTAAACACAGGCTTGATTCTAACTAAAGCCTGACAAAATGCCTGAACGTCTGGAACATCTGCCAGACGCTTAACTAGCCGACAATCCTTTTTCCAAACCTTCTTGGAGAAAAGATAATATCCTAGGAATCCTGACCTTACTCCATGAGTAACCCTTGGATTCACACCAATAAAGATATCTACGCCATACCTTATGGTAAATTTTCCTGGTGACAGGCTTTCGTGCCCGTATTAAGGTATCAATAACTGACTCGGGAGAAGCCACACTTTGATAAAATCAAGCGTTCAATCTCTAGGCAGTCAGCCGCAGAGAAATTAGATTTGGATGGTTGGAAGGACCCTGAAGTAGAAGGTCCTGTCTCAGAGGCAGAGACCATGGTGGAAAGGATGACATGTCCACTAGATCTGCATACCAGGTCCTGCGTGGCCACGCAGGTGCTATCAGAATCACTGATGCTCTCTCCTGCTTGATCTTGGCAATCAGTCGAGGGAGCAGAGGAAACGGTGGAAACACATAAGCCAGGTTGAAAGACCAGGGCGCTGCAAGAACATCTATCAGTGTCGCCTTGGGATCCCTGGACCTGGATCCGTAACACCGGAAGCTTGGCGTTCTGGCAAGACGCCATGAGATCCAGTTCTGGTTTGCCCCAACGATGAATCAGTTGTGCAAATACCTCCGGATGGAGTTCCCACTCTCCCGGATGAAAAGTCTGACGACTTAGAAAATCTGCCTCCCAGTGCTCTACACCTGGGATATGGATAGCTGATAGGTGGCAAGAGTGAATCTCTGCCCAGCGAATTATTTTTGAACTTCTAACATCTCTAGGGAACTTCTTGTTCCCCCTTGATGGTTAATGTAAGCTACAGTCGTGATGTTGTCCGACTGAAATCTGATATTACCTAGTTGCTAACTGAGGTCAAGCCTGAAGAGCCTTGAATATCGCTCTTAGTTCCAGAATATTTATTGGAAGGAGAGACTCCTCCTGAGTCCATGATCCCTGAGCCTTCATGGAGTTCCAGACTGCACCCTAACCTAGAAGGCTGGCATTTGTTGTTTATCCAATCTGGCCTGTGAAAGGTCATACCTTTGGACAGATGGACCCGAGATAGCTACCAGGGAAAAGAATCCCTGGTCTCTTGGTCCAGATTCAGTTAAGGGGACAAATCTGTGTAATCCCCGCTCCACTGACTGAGCATGCATAGTTGCAGCAGTCTGAGATGTAAGCGTGCAAACGGCACTATGTACATTGCCGCTACCATTAAGCCGATTACTTCCATACACTGAGCCACCGAAGGGCGCAGAATGGAATGAAGAACCCGTCAGGAATTTAGAAGCTTTGATAACCTGGACTCCGTCAGGTGAATTTTCATTTCTATAGAATCTATCAGAGTCCCTAGAAAGGAAACTCTTGTGAGTGGGGATAGAGAACTCTTTTCCTCGTTCACTTTCCACCCATGCAACCTCATAAATGCCAGTACTACGTCCGTATGAGACTTGGCAATTTGGAAGTTTGACGCCTGTATCAGGATGACATCTAAATAAGGGGCTACTGCTATGCCCCGCGGCCTTAGGACCGCCATAAGCGACCCTAGAACCTTTGTAAAGATTCTTGGGGCTGTAGCTAATCCAAAGGGAAGAGCTACAACTGGTAATGCCTGTCTTGAAAGGAAAACCTGAGAAACCGATGATTATCTTTGTGTATTGGAATGTGAAGATAAGCATCCTTTAGATCCACTGTAGTCATATATTGACCCTCCTGGATCAGTGGTAGGATGGTACGAATAGTTTCCATCTTGAACAACAGAACTTTGAGGAATTTGTTTAAGATCTTTAGATACAAAATTGGTCTGAAGGTTCCCTCTTTCCCACAGACAGATTTGAGTAAAAACCCTGTTACTGTTCACTCCCATAACTAGGGGGTCTCGTACACAGTGTAAGAATGCCTCTCTCTTTATCTGGTGTGCAGATTATTGTGAAAGTTGAAATCTCCCTTTTGGGGGGAAGCTTTGAAGTCCAGAAGATATCCCTGGGATATAATTTCCAACGCCCAGGGATCCTGAACATCTCTTGCCCACGCCTGGGCGAAGGGTGAAAGTCTGCCCCCTACTAGATCCGTTACCGGATAGGGGACCGTTCCTTCATGCTGTCTTAGAGGCAGCAGCAGGCTTTTTTGACCGGCTTACCTTTTTTCCAGGTCTGGTTTGATGTCCAGACCGTCTTAGATTGAGCAAAAGTTCCCTCTTGTTTATTATTAGAGGAAGTTGATGCCGCACCTGCCTTGAAGTTTTGAAAGGCACAAAAATTAGACTGGCCCTAGATTTGGACCTGTCCTGAGGAAGGGCATGACCTTTTCCTCCAGTGATATCAGCAATAATCTCCTTCAAACCAGGCCCAGACATGGTTCTTAAAGTGTCAGTATGCTCTGCATTTTGTCTCACCCCAGAGCTATCTCGCTTACCTCTAAGTTCAGGTAGTCTGGCTAATACCGCTGACAGTGTATTATCCATGACTGCCGCCATGTCTTGTAAAGTAAATGCTATGGGCGCCCTAGATGTACTTGGCGCCATTTGAGCGTGAGTCCCTTAAGCGGGAGTCAAAGGGTCTGACACGTGGGGAGAGTTAGTCGGCATAACTTCCCCCTCGTCAGATTCCTCCGGTGATAAAAAATTTTAAAGACAGAAAATGATCTTTATTGCCTAAAATGAAATCAGTACATTTGGTACACATTCTAAGAGGGGGTTCCACCATGGCTTTTAAACATAATGAACAAGGAGTTTCTTCTATGTCAGACATGTTTATACAGACTAGCAAGCTTGGAAAACACTTTAAATCAAGTTAACAAGCAAATATAAAAAAATGGTACTGTGCCATTAAGAGAAACAAATTTTGTCAGAATTTGAAAAACAGTGAAAAAATGCAGTAAATCAAACAAAAATTTTACAGTGTATGTAATAGACTAGCAGAGCATTGCACCCACTTGCAAATGGATGATTAGTTCAAAAAAACGGATCAAAAAAACGAAAGACATTTTTTTAACAGTCACAGCAAGCTGTAGCCCTACCTTCCCCAATAAACGACTTTGGAAAGCCTTTGGGCCCTTTAGAGATGTCCTATAGCATTCAGAGGGCCTTTGAGGAAAATAGGCCCCTCCCACTCATAGTAACACAGTGGAAAGCCTCAGGAAACTGTTTCTAGGCAAAATTTAAGCCAGCCATGTGGAAAAAACTAGGCCCCAATAAAGTTTTATCACCAAAGTATATATAAAAACAATTAAACATGCCAGCAAACGTTTTATATTGTAAATATCATAAGGGTATTATCCCTGGGAGTAAGCATGATACCAGTCGTTATTAAATCACTGTATTCAGGCTTAACTTACGTTAATCCGGTATCAGCAGCATTTTCTAGTGTTTTCCAGCTCTAGAAAAAAATATAACTGCACATACCTGATAGCAGAATAAACTGCACGCCATTCTCTCGCTGAAGTTTTACCTCATCTGTGTAATCCCCTCAGACACATGTGAGAACAGCAATGGATCTTAGTTACAACCTGCTAAGATCATAGAAACCTCAGGCAGATTCTTCTTCTATTTACTGCCTGAGATAAAATAGCACAACTCCGGTACTATTTAAAAATAAACTTTTGATTGAAGAAAATAAACTAGCTATATTTAACCACTCTCTCTTACGACCTCCTTGCTTTTTGAGAGTTGCAAGAGAATGACTGGCTATGACAGTTAGGGGAGGAGCTATATTGCAGCTCTGCTGTGGGTTTCCTCTTGCAACTTCCTGTTGGGAATGAGAATATCCCACAAGTAATGGATGATCCGTGGACTGGATACACCTTACAAGAAAAAAAGGAAATATACTAATAAACCTGAATCATGGCAAATATAAGTACATTATATTTAGAACTTTGCATTTAAAGTGCCAAACCATAGCTGAGAGTGCCTTTATAAAGGAAAACATACTTACCAAAAGACACTCATCTACATAGATAGCCAAACCAGTACTGAAACGAGAATCAGTAGAGGTAATGGTATATAAGAGTATATCAGCGATCTGAAAAGGGAGGTAGGAGATGAATCTCTACGACCGATAACAGAGAACCTATGAAATAGATCCCCGTTAGGATGACCATTGCATTCAATAGGTAATACTCCCTTCACATCCCTCTGTCAATCTAGCACAAATTTACTTCACCACCTCCATAGGAGGCAAAGCTTGTAAAACTGAATTGTGGGTGTGGTGAGGGGTGTATTTATAGGCATTTTGAAGTTTGGGAAACTTTGCCCCTCCTGGTAGGAATGTATATCCCATACGTCACTAGCTCATGGACTCTTGCCAATTACTTGAAAGAAATATCATCTATGTATCTTAGCCAGAGCTTGCAACAGCTAATGAATGACTGATTGTTATAAACAAATTTCTTTTTAAAGTCACTCAAATAAAACATAATTTATGCTTACCTGATAAATTCTTTTCTCCTGTAGTGTAGTCAGTCCACGGGTCATCATTACTTATGGGATATTAACTCCTCCCCAACAGGAAGTGCAAGAGGATCACCCAAGCAGAGCTGCTATATAGCTCCTCCCCTCTACGTCACACCCAGTCATTCGACCGAGAATCAAACGAGAAAGGAGAAACTATAGGGTGCAGTGGTGACTGGAGTATAATTTAAAAATTTAGACCTGCCTTAAAAAACAGGGCGGGCCGTGGACTGACTACACTACAGGAGAAAGGAATTTATCAGGTAAGCATAAATTATGTTTTCTCCTGTTAAGTGTAGTCAGTCCACGGGTCATCATTACTTATGGGATACCAATACCAAAGCTAAGTACACGGATGACGGGAGGGACAGGCAGGATCTCTATACGGAAGGAACCACTGCCTGAAGAACCTTTCTCCCAAAAACAGCCTCCAAAGAAGCAAAAAAGTGTCAAATTTGGAAAATTTGGAAAAAGTATGAAGAGAAGACCAAGTTGCAGCCTTGCAAATCTGTTCAACAGAGGCCTCGTTCTTAAAGGCCCAAGTGGAAGCCACAGCTCTAGTAGAATGAGCTGTAATCCTTTCAGGAGGTTGCTGTCCAGCAGTCTCATAGGCTAAGCGTATTATGCTACGAAGCCAAAAGGATAGAGAGGTAGCAGATGCTTTTTGACCTCTCCTCTGTCCAGAATAAACGACAAACAGGGAAGAAGTTTGTCGAAAATCTTTAGTTGCCTGTAAATAAAATTTCAGGTCACGGACTACATCTAGATTGTGCAGAAGTCGTTCCTTCTTTGAAGAAGGATTAGGATGATGGAACAACAATCTCTTGATTGATATTCTTGTTAGTGACTACCTTAGGTAAGAACCCAGGTTTAGTACGCAGAACTACCTTATCTGAATGAAAAATCAGATACGGAGAATCACAATGTAAGGCTGATAATTCAGAGACTCTACGAGCCGAGGAAATAGCCATTAAAAACAGAACTTTCCAAGATAACAGCTTGATATCAATGGAGTGAAGGGGTTCAAAGGGAACACCCTGTAAAACGTTAAGAACTAAGTTTAAGCTCCACGGCGGAGCAACAGATTTAAACACAGGCTTAATCCTCGCTAAAGCCTGACAAAAAGCCTGAACGTCTGGAACTTCTGACAGACGCTTGTGTAAAAGGATGGACAGAGCTGAGATCTGTCCCTTTAACGAACTAGCAGATAAACCCTTTTCTAAACCTTCTTGTAGAAAAGACAATATCCTAGGAATCCTAACCTTACTCCATGAGTAACCCTTGGATTCGCACCAGTGTAAGTATTTACGCCATATCTTATGGTAAATTTTCCTGGTAACAGGTTTCCTAGCCTGTATTAAGGTATCAATTACTGGCTCCGAAAATCCACGCTTTGATAAAATTAAGCGTTCAATTTCCATGCAGTCAGCTTCAGAGAAATTAGATTTTGATGTTTGAAAGGACCCTGAATTAGAAGGTCCTGTCTCAGAGGCAGAGACCAAGGTGGACAGGATGACATGTCCACTAGATCCGCATACCAGGTCCTGCGTGGCCACGCAGGCGCTATTAGAATCACTGATGCTTTCTCCTGTTTGATCCTGGCAATCAAACGAGGAAGCATCGGGAAGGGTGGAAACACATAAGCCATCCTGAAAGTCCAAAGTGCTGTCAAAGCATCTATCAGGACCGCTCCCGGGTCCCTGGACCCGTAACGAGGAAGGTTGGCGTTCCGGCGAGACGCCATGAGATCCATATCTGGTTTGCCCCAACGTCGAAGAATTTGGGCAAAGACCTCCGGATGAAGTTCCCACTCCCCCGGATGAAAAGTCTGGCGACTTAGGAAATCCGCCTCCCAGTTGTCCACTCCTGGGATGTGGATCGCTGACAGGTGGCAAGAGTGAGACTCTGCCCAGCGAATTATCTTTGATACTTCCATCATCGCTAAGGAACTTCTTGTCCCTCCCTGATGGTTGATGTAAGCCACAGTCGTGATGTTGTCCGACTGAAACCTGATAAACCTCAGAGTTGCTAACTGAGGCCAAGCCAGAAGGGCATTGAGAACTGCTCTCAATTCCAGAATGTTTATTGGAAGGAGACTCTCCTCTTGAGTCCATGATCCCTGAGCCTTCAGGGAATTCCAGACAGCGCCCCAACCTAGAAGGCTGGAGTCTGTAGTTACAATTGTCCAGTCTGGCCTGCTGAAGGGCATCCCCCTGGACAGATGTGGCCGAGAAAGCCACCATAGAAGAGAATCTCTGGTCTCCTGATCCAGATTCAGCGTAGGGGACAAATCTGAGTAATCCCCATTCCACTGACTTAGCATGCACAATTGCAGCGGTCTGAGGTGCAGGCGTGCAAAAGGAACTATGTCCATTGCCGCTACCATTAAGCCGATTACCTCCATGCATTGAGCCACTGACGGGTGTTGAATGGAATGAAGGGCACGGCAAGCATTTAGAAGCTTTGTTAACCTGTCCTCTGTCAGGTAAATTTTCATTTCTACAGAATCTATAAGAGTCCCCAAGAAGGGAACTCTTGTGAGTGGTAAGAGAGAACTCTTCTCCTCGTTTACTTTCCACCCATGTGATCTTAGAAATGCCAGTACTAACTCTGTATGAGACTTGGCAGTTTGAAAGCTTGACGCTTGTATCAGAATGTCGTCTAGGTACGGAGCTACCGAAATTCCTCGCGGTCTTAGTACCGCCAGAAGAGAGCCCAGAACCTTTGTAAAGATTCTTGGAGCCGTAGCCAACACGAAGGGAAGAGCTACAAACTGGTAATGCTTGTCTAGGAAGGCAAACCTTAGATACCGGTAATGTTCTCTGTGAATCGGTATGTGAAGGTAAGCATCATTTAAATCCAGTGTGGTCATGTACTGACCTCTTTGGATCATGGGTAAGATTGTCCGGATAGTTTCCATCTTGAATGATGGAACTCTTAGGAATTTGTTTAGGATCTTTAAATCCAATATTGGTCTGAAGGTTCCCTCTTTTTTGGGAACCACAAACAGATTTGAGTAAAACCCTTGTCCGTGTTCCGACCGCGGAACTGGATGGATCACTCCCATCAGTAAAAGGTCTTGTACACAGCGTAGAAACGCCTCTTTCTTTGTCTGGTTTGTTGACAACCTTGAAAGGTGAAATCTCCCTTGTGGAGGAGAAGCTTTGAAGTCCAGAAGATATCCCTGAGATATGATCTCCAACGCCCAGGGATCCTGGACATCTCTTGCCCAAGCCTGGGCGAAGAGAGAGAGTCTGCCCCCCACTAGATCCGTTACCGGATCGGGGGCCCTCACTTCATGCTGTCTTAGGGGCAGCAGCAGGCTTTCTGGCCTGCTTGCCCTTGTTCCAGGCCTGGTTAGGTTTCCAGCCTTGTCTGTAGCGAGCAACAGCTCCTTCCTGTTTTGGAGCAGAGGAAGTTGAAGCTGCTCCTGCCTTGAAATTACGAAAGGCACGAAAATTAGACTGTCTAGCCCTGGGTTTGGCTCTGTCTTGAGGCAGGGCATGGCCTTTACCTCCCGTAATGTCAGCGATAATTTCTTTCAAACCGGGCCCGAATAAAGTCTGCCCCTTGAAAGGTATGTTAAGTAGTTTCGATTTAGAAGTTACATCAGCTGACCAGGATTTTAGCCACAGCGCTCTGCGTGCCTGAATGGCGAATCCGGAATTCTTAGCCGTAAGTTTAGTTAAATGTACTACGGCATCAGAAATAAATGAATTAGCTAGCTTAAGGGTTATAAGCTTAAGTGAAATCTCATCTAATGTCGCTGAGTCAAGGGTCTCTTCCAGAGACTCAAACCAAAATGCTGCCGCAGCCGTGACAGGCGCAATGCATGCAAGGGGTTGTAATATAAAACCTTGTTGAACAAACATTTTCTTAAGGTAACCCTCCAACTTTTTATCCATTGGATCTGAAAAGGCACAGCTATCCACCGGGATAGTGGTACGCTTAGCTAAAGTAGAAACTGCTCCCTCCACCTTAGGGACCGTTTGCCATAAGTCCCGTGTGGTGGCGTCTATTGGAAACATTTTTCTGAATATAGGAGGGGGTGAGAAAGGCACACCGGGTCTGTCCCACTCCTTAGTAATAATTTCAGTAAGTCTCTTAGGTATAGGAAAAACGTCAGTACTCGTTGGTACCGCAAAATATTTATCCAACCTACACATTTTGCACAAAGAGTTTCCTCTGTGTCAGACATGTTTAAACAAACTAGCAATTAGACTAGCAAGCTTGGAAATACTTTTCAACTAAATTTACAAGCAATATGTAAAAACGTTACTGTGCCTTTAAGAAGCACACAAAAAACTGACACAGTTGAATAAAAATGAACCGGATTAGTTATATAAACCAAATTTAGCAAAGGATTGCACACATTAGCAATGGATGATTAACCCTTAAATATCAGAAAAAAACGTATAACAATTGACAATATAAGCGTTTTTATCACAGTCAAGCACAGTCTCACAGGTCTGCTGTGAGTGATTACCTCCCTCAAAATTAGTTTTGAAGACCCCTGAGCTCTGTGGAGACGTCCTGGATCATGCAGGGAAAAACGGACAGACTGTGACTGAATTTCTGATGCGTAGTAAAAGTGCCAAAATAGGCCCCTCCCACTCACACTACAACAGTGAGGGAAGCTCGGTAAACTGTTTTAATTTAAAACAACGACAGCCATGTGGAAAATAAGGCCCAAAACAATTTTCACCAAGTACCTCAGATAATTAAACGATTTAACATGGCAGTAAACGTTTAAAATCTTATATATGAAATGTCATTAAAAAGCCTGCTGCTAGTCGCTCACACTGCAAGTTAGGCTAAAAGTTTATATGCATAGAGTATTTTCCCAGTGAAGAGCCATTCCCCAGAAATACTTAAGTGTAAACATATATACATGTCAGCCTGATACCAGTTGCTACTACTGCATTTAAGGCTGTACTTACATTATATCGGTATTAGCAGTATTTTCAAAGTCAATTCCATTCCTTAGAAAATAATATACCGCAACATACCTCTTTGCAGGTGAACCTGCCCGCTGTCCCTTGATCTGAAGTTACCTTACTCCTCAGAATGGCCGAGAACAGCAAACGGATCTTAGTTACGACCGCTAAGATCATATACAAAAACTCAGGTAGATTCTTCTTCAAATTCTGCCTGAGAAGGAAACAACACACTCCGGTGTCGTTTAAAATAAACTTTTGATTGAAGATATAAAAAACTAAGTTTAATCACCACAGTCCTCTCACACATCCTATCTATTAGTTGGGTGCAAGAGAATGACTGGGTGTGACGTAGAGGGGAGGAGCTATATAGCAGCTCTGCTTGGGTGATCCTCTTGCACTTCCTGTTGGGGAGGAGTTAATATCCCATAAGTAATGATGACCCGTGGACTGACTACACTTAACAGGAGAAATTGGCATATGAGGGGGCTACATTGGAGCCCATAGCTGTACCTCGTTTTTGCATATAGTACGTATCTTGAAAAAGGAAATAGTTGCAGTACAATACAAATCTTACCAAATCAGGATGTTCCTGGAAGAAGAAGAGGTTACGCTTGGAAGAAGACATTACCGCCTGGAACAGGACCTTCTCCGCAGGACTTCATGAACCGTGAGTACCAACCTGGAGGTTGGACGTAGGATTTTTTTTAAGGTTTTTTTTTTGGGGGGGGGGGGGGATTTGTTTTATTTAGATTAGGGATGGGCAGAAAAAGAGCTAAATGCCCTTTTAAGGGCAATGCCCAAACAAATGCCTTTTTTCAGGGCAATGAGTAGTTTAGGTTTTTTAATGTTGGGTTCTTTTATTTTGGGGGTGGAGGGTTTAATGTTAGGTGGGACTTTGTATATTTTTTGTAAAAGAGCTGATTATCTTGGGGCAATGCCCTGCAAAAAAACAGAATTTATGTTTACCTGATAAATTACTTTCTCCAACGGTGTGTCCGGTCCACGGCGTCATCCTTACTTGTGGGATATTCTCTTCCCCAACAGGAAATGGCAAAGAGCCCAGCAAAGCTGGTCACATGATCCCTCCTAGGCTCCGCCTTCCCCAGTCATTCGACCGACGTAAAGGAGGAATATTTGCATAGGAGAAACCATATGATACCGTGGTGACTGTAGTTAAAGAAAATAAATTATCAGACCTGATTAAAAAACCAGGGCGGGCCGTGGACCGGACACACCGTTGGAGAAAGTAATTTATCAGGTAAACATAAATTCTGTTTTCTCCAACATAGGTGTGTCCGGTCCACGGCGTCATCCTTACTTGTGGGAACCAATACCAAAGCTTTAGGACACGGATGAAGGGAGGGAGCAAATCAGGTCACCTAGATGGAAGGCACCACGGCTTGCAAAACCTTTCTCCCAAAAATAGCCTCAGAAGAAGCAAAAGTATCAAACTTGTAAAATTTAGTAAAAGTGTGCAGTGAAGACCAAGTCGCTGCCTTACATATCTGATCAACAGAAGCCTCGTTCTTGAAGGCCCATGTGGAAGCCACAGCCCTAGTGGAATGAGCTGTGATTCTTTCAGGAGGCTGCCGTCCGGCAGTCTCATAAGCCAATCTGATGATGCTTTTAATCCAAAAAGAGAGAGAGGTAGAAGTTGCTTTTTGACCTCTCCTTTTACCAGAATAAACAACAAACAAGGAAGATGTTTGTCTAAAATCCTTTGTAGCATCTAAATAGAATTTTAGAGCACGAACAACATCCAAATTGTGCAACAAACGTTCCTTTGAAACTGGATTCGGACACAAAGAAGGCACGACTATCTCCTGGTTAATGTTTTTGTTCGAAACAACTTTCGGAAGAAAACCAGGTTTAGTACGTAAAACCACCTTATCTGCATGGAACACCAGATAAGGAGGAGAACACTGCAGAGCAGATAATTCTGAAACTCTTCTAGCAGAAGAAATTGCAACCAAAAACAAAGCTTTCCAAGATAATAACTTAATATCAACGGAATGTAAGGGTTCAAACGGAACCCCCTGAAGAACTGAAAGAACTAAATTGAGACTCCAAGGAGGAGTCAAAGGTTTGTAAACAGGCTTGATTCTAACCAGAGCCTGAACAAAGGCTTGAACATCTGGCACAGCTGCCAGCTTTTTGTGAAGTAACACAGACAAGGCAGAAATCTGTCCCTTCAAGGAACTTGCAGATAATCCTTTCTCCAAACCTTCTTGAAGAAAGGATAGAATCTTAGGAATTTTTACCTTGTCCCAAGGGAATCCTTTAGATTCACACCAACAGATATATTTTTTCCATATTTTGTGGTAAATTTTTCTAGTTACAGGCTTTCTGGCCTGAACAAGAGTATCAATGACAGAATCTGAGAACCCTCGCTTTGATAAGATCAAGCGTTCAATCTCCAAGCAGTCAGTTGGAGTGAGACCAGATTCGGATGTTCGAACGGACCTTGAACAAGAAGGTCTCGTCTCAAAGGTAGCTTCCATGGTGGAGCCGATGACATATTCACCAGGTCTGCATACCAAGTCCTGCGTGGCCACGCAGGAGCTATCAAGATCACCGATGCCCTCTCCTGATTGATCCTGGCTACCAGCCTGGGGATGAGAGGAAACGGCAGGAATACATAAGCTAGTTTGAAGGTCCAAGGTGCTACTAGTGCATCTACTAGAGTCGCCTTGGGATCCCTGGATCTGGACCCGTAGCAAGGAACCTTGAAGTTCTGACGAGAGGCCATCAGATCCATGTCTGGAATGCCCCACAATTGAGTAATTTGGGCAAAGATTTCCGGATGGAGTTCCCACTCCCCCGGATGAAATGTCTGACGATTCAGAAAATCCGCTTCCCAATTTTCCACTCCTGGGATGTGGATTGCAGACAAGTGGCAGGAGTGAGTCTCCGCCCATTGAATGATTTTGGTCACTTCTTCCATCGCCAGGGAACTCCTTGTTCCCCCCTGATGGTTGATGTACGCAACAGTCGTCATGTTGTCTGATTGAAACCGTATGAACTTGGCCTTTGCTAGCTGAGGCCAAGCCTTGAGAGCATTGAATATCGCTCTCAGTTCCAGAATATTTATCGGGAGAAGAGATTCTTCCCGAGACCAAAGACCCTGAGCTTTCAGGGGTCCCCAGACCGCGCCCCAGCCCACCAGACTGGCGTCGGTCGTGACAATGACCCACTCTGGTCTGCGGAAGCTCATCCCCTGTGACATGTTGTCCAGGGACAGCCACCAACGGAGTGAATCTCTGGTCCTCTGATCTACTTGTATCGTCGGAGACAAGTCTGTATAGTCCCCATTCCACTGACTGAGCATGCACAGTTGTAATGGTCTTAGATGAATTCGCGCAAAAGGAACTATGTCCATTGCCGCTACCATCAAACCTATTACTTCCATGCACTGCGCTATGGAAGGAAGAGGAACAGAATGAAGTATTTGACAAGAGTTTAGAAGTTTTGATTTTCTGGCCTCTGTCAGAAAAATCCTCATTTCTAAGGAGTCTATTATTGTTCCCAAGAAGGGAACCCTTGTTGACGGAGATAGAGAACTTTTTTCTACGTTCACTTTCCACCCGTGAGATCTGAGAAAGGCCAGGACAATGTCCGTGTGAGCCTTTGCTTGAGGAAGGGACGACGCTTGAATCAGAATGTCGTCCAAGTAAGGTACTACTGCAATGCCCCTTGGTCTTAGCACCGCTAGAAGGGACCCTAGTACCTTTGTGAAAATTCTTGGAGCAGTGGCTAATCCGAACGGAAGTGCCACAAACTGGTAATGCTTGTCCAGGAATGCGAACCTTAGGAACCGATGATGTTCCTTGTGGATAGGAATATGTAGATACGCATCCTTTAAATCCACCGTGGTCATGAATTGACCTTCCTGGATGGAAGGAAGAATTGTTCGAATGGTTTCCATTTTGAACGATGGAACCTTGAGAAACTTGTTTAGGATCTTGAGATCTAAGATTGGTCTGAATGTTCCCTCTTTTTTGGGAACTACGAACAGATTGGAGTAGAACCCCATCCCTTGTTCTCCTAAAGGAACAGGATGAATCACTCCCATTTTTAACAGGTCTTCTACACAATGTAAGAATGCCTGTCTTTTTATGTGGTCTGAAGACAATTGAGACCTGTGGAACCTCCCCCTTGGGGGAAGCCCCTTGAATTCCAGAAGATAACCTTGGGAGACTGTTTCTAGTGCCCAAAGATCCAGAACATCTCTTGCCCAAGCCTGAGCGAAGAGAGAGAGTCTGCCCCCCACCAGATCCGGTCCCGGATCGGGGGCCAACATCTCATGCTGTCTTGGTAGCAGTGGCAGGTTTCTTGGCCTGCTTTCCTTTGTTCCAGCCTTGCATTGGTCTCCAGGCTGGCTTGGCTTGAGAAGTATTACCCTCTTGCTTAGAGGACGTAGCACTTGGGGCTGGTCCGTTTCTGCGAAAGGGACGAAAATTAGGTTTATTTTTGGCCTTGAAAGACCTATCCTGAGGAAGGGCGTGGCCCTTGCCCCCAGTGATATCAGAGATAATCTCTTTCAAGTCAGGGCCAAACAGCGTTTTCCCCTTGAAAGGAATGTTAAGCAATTTGTTCTTGGAAGACGCATCCGCTGACCAAGATTTTAACCAAAGCGCTCTGCGCGCCACAATAGCAAAACCAGAATTTTTCGCCGCTAACCTAGCCAATTGCAAAGTGGCGTCTAGGGTGAAAGAATTAGCCAATTTGAGAGCATGAATTCTGTCCATAATCTCCTCATAAGAAGAATTATTATTGAGCGCCTTTTCTAGCTCATCGAACCAGAAACACGCTGCTATAGTGACAGGAACAATGCATGAAATTGGTTGTAGAAGGTAACCTTGCTGAACAAACATCTTTTTAAGCAAACCTTCTAATTTTTTATCCATAGGATCTTTGAAAGCACAACTATCTTCTATGGGTATAGTGGTGCGTTTGTTTAGAGTAGAAACCGCCCCCTCGACCTTGGGGACTGTCTGCCATAAGTCCTTTCTGGGGTCGACCATAGGAAACAATTTTTTAAATATGGGGGGAGGGACGAAAGGTATACCGGGCCTTTCCCATTCTTTATTTACAATGTCCGCCACCCGCTTGGGTATAGGAAAAGCTTCGGGGGGCCCCGGGACCTCTAGGAACTTGTCCATTTTACATAGTTTCTCTGGAATGACCAAATTCTCACAATCATCCAGAGTGGATAACACCTCCTTAAGCAGAGCGCGGAGATGTTCCAATTTAAATGTAATCACATCAGGTTCAGCTTGTTGAGAAATTTTCCCTGAATCTGAAATTTCTCCCTCAGACAAAACCTCCCTGGCCCCCTCAGACTGGTGTAGGGGCACTTCAGAACCAATATCATCAGCGTCCTCATGCTCTTCAGTATTTTCTAAAACAGAGCAGTCGCGCTTTCGCTGATAAGTGGGCATTTTGGCTAAAATGTTTTTGATAGAATTATCCATTACAGCCGTTAATTGTTGCATAGTAAGGAGTATTGGCGCGCTAGATGTACTAGGGGCCTCCTGTGTGGGCAAGACTGGTGTAGACGAAGGAGGGGATGATGCAGTACCATGCTTACTCCCCTCACTTGAGGAATCATCTTGGGCATCATTTTCTCTAAATTTTGTGTCACATAAATCACATCTATTTAAATGAGAAGGAACCTTGGCTTCCCCACATTCAGAACACAGTCTATCTGGTAGTTCAGACATGTTAAACAGGCAAAAACTTGATAACAAAGTACAAAAAACGTTTTAAAATAAACTGTTACTGTCACTTTAAATTTTAAACTGAACACACTTTATTACTGCAATTGCGAAAAAGTATGAAGGAATTGTTCAAAATTCACCAAAATTTCACCACAGTGTCTTAAAGCCTTAAAAGTATTGCACACCAAATTTGGAAGCTTTAACCCTTAAAATAACGGAACCGGAGCCGTTTTTATATTTAACCCCTTTACAGTCCCTGGTATCTGCTTTGCTGAGACCCAACCAAGCCCAAAGGGGAATACGATACCAAATGACGCCTTCAGAAAGTCTTTTCTATGTATCAGAGCTCCTCACACATGCATCTGCATGTCATGCTTCTCAAAAACAAGTGCGCAATAGAGGCGCGAAAATGAGACTCTGCCTATGATTAGGGAAAGCCCCTAGAGAATAAGGTGTCCAATACAGTGCCTGCCGGTTATTTTACATAATTCCCAAGATTAAAATAATTCCTCAAGGCTATGGAGTATAAAATATGTTTATATATAAATCGATTTAGCCCAGAAAATGTCTACAGTCTTAAAAAGCCCTTGTGAAGCCCTTTTTTTCCTTTCTGTAATAAAAATGGCTTACCGGATCCCATAGGGAAAATGACAGCTTCCAGCATTACATCGTCTTGTTAGAATGTGTCATACCTCAAGCAGCAAAAGTCTGCTCACTGTTCCCCCAACTGAAGTTAATTCCTCTCAACAGTCCTGTGTGGAAACAGCCATCGATTTTAGTAACGGTTGCTAAAATCATTTTCCTCTTACAAACAGAAATCTTCATCTCTTTTCTGTTTCAGAGTAAATAGTACATACCAGCACTATTTTAAAATAACAAACTCTTGATTGAATAATAAAAACTACAGTTAAACACTAAAAAACTCTAAGCCATCTCCGTGGAGATGTTGCCTGTACAACGGCAAAGAGAATGACTGGGGAAGGCGGAGCCTAGGAGGGATCATGTGACCAGCTTTGCTGGGCTCTTTGCCATTTCCTGTTGGGGAAGAGAATATCCCACAAGTAAGGATGACGCCGTGGACCGGACACACCTATGTTGGAGAAAACTCTTTTAAGGGTTACTGGTAGTTTATTATTAGAGTAGGAGGTGTTTTTATTTGGGGGGGGGTCTTTTTATTTTAATAGGGATTAGGTTTAATTTTGTTAAATTTGGTAATTTGATTTTTTTATTTTCTGCAACGTTAGCTTTTTTTTATTTTTTGTAACTTTAGAATGTATTAGTTTAGGCAATTAATAAATTAATAAAATAACCTTATGTTGAAGAATGACAATAAAAAAGATCCTTCATTGAAAGTGTCTGTAATTAAAAAACCCTCCTCACTAATGTGATGGCCACAAGAAAAATAGCCTTCAATGTAAGATTGCAGAAACTTGAAGGGTCTGGCACTGAGACCTTGAAAAAACCATCATGGAGAAAATCTAGCAGATCTGAAAAGGATTACGCTGCACCTTCCAGGAATAAAAGTTCTATATTCTGTAATATGTTTTAGAATTTGAACCCTTTCTGGCGTTAAGAGTCTGGATTACCGGAGCTGAAATTATTAATCTGTTAAGCTACCATGCCCAGTTGAATAGTTGTGGATTTAAATGAACCACTGGACCTTGACTTAACATTTCCCAAGTGACCGGAAGGTGCATTGGAGGAAGGATTGCCAATCTCCGAAGCAGTGGAAGCAGGGTCTGTGAGGCCCAAAATGAATTATAAAGGTTGCTGTCTCTCTCTGAAAAACAGAGGAGATTTGATGGCCATTCCTGAAGAAAAGTATCCACTCCAAAAATCCAACTCTGAACCTAAAATAACTTACTGTGTGTAGAGTAGAGCAATATTTGTGGGATAAGGATCCTGACAGATCCAAAGCGTAACTGTTGGAGGCCCACGCTGAGGCTAGATGATATTGCACATGCGTGCAGAAAAAGGACCACCCTCAGGCGAAACTCTCGTGACGTTGCCTTCTAATGACGTCATGGAAACATGGAGGCTCCCACTAGGAACTCCAATGGAATGGAGCCAGCCACCCTGCACACCATGTCAGTGACAACAGTCAAAGATATAATGGCGCCATAAGAAACAGGTAAGCCAGAGCTTGTAAAGCATCTAGAGACGGTATTTCTAAAGCCGCCCAGGAAAACCTGGAGAGGGACCCCAAGCCCTCTCCACCGCTTGAGGCTGGACAGAACCTAGAGGAGGAGGGGGTGGTGCTTCTGAGTTACTTATACACAAGTAAATAGGAGAGTGGTCCAGATCCCTTTGGAGAGTTCTCACTGGTAAGTATTACCAGGGAGTCCAAGATAATAAGCCTCCAAAAGATGAAGGAGAGGTTGTCGTCAGGCAAGGGGAGATTTGTACCACATTTGGTGATACTGTCTCAAGGTCCACTTGATAAACACTACTGATCCCTCCTACTCCCTGAAAATATGAGACTCATATGGGGTGGATAATATGATTTATCTAAAAAAATGCCCATAGATTTAAAGGGACCGTCTACTCCAGAATTGTTATTGTTTAAAAAGATCATTACCCATTCCCCTCGTTTTGTATAAACACATATATTAATACTTTTTACCTATGTGATTACCTTGTATCTAAGCCTCTACAGACTCACCTTATTTCAGTTCTTCTGACAGACTTGTCTTTTAGCCAATTGTGCTGAGCACAATGATATCTATATTAAACACATGAACTAGTGCTGTCTAGTTGTGAAAACTGTCAAAATGATCCGGAAATGACGCAACTCTCGTCATAACAAGCGCAACTTCACGCCAAAACAACCTAATGTCAATAAAGACGCAGGAAATGACTAAACTTGCAACACCATAAATACAAATTTGCAGCAAAAAAAAATTTTGCGACAAAAATTATGCAATAAATAACAGCATTTTGCGCCCTCGCAGACCTAGATTTGCCCCGCAAAATTTAAGGAGAAACAAGTCAAATTTGGAAAAAAAAAAAAGACTAAACCCCAAGTAAGAAAATATAAAAAAAATAACTTCCTCAAACATGATTCTCATACTGAAATTGCTAGACTGCAAAGGGAAATACACATATATTTCAAACTTTATAATACATAAAGCGCCAAACATATCCGAGTGCCTTAAATTATAATACATACTTACCGAAACACCCATCCACATGTAGCAGACAGCCAAACCAGTACTGAAAACTATCAGCTGAGGTATTTGTATAAGAGTATATCGTCGATCTGAAAAGGGAGGTAGGAGATGAATCCCTATGACCGATAACAGAGAACCCTTGAAAAGATTTCCCATGAGTGAAACCATAAAAATCAACAAGCAATACTCTCTTCACATCCCTCTGACAAACACTGT
The DNA here is from genome assembly GCF_027579735.1 of Bombina bombina. Taxonomy (NCBI): domain Eukaryota; kingdom Metazoa; phylum Chordata; class Amphibia; order Anura; family Bombinatoridae; genus Bombina; species Bombina bombina. The sequence continues at coordinate 201,905,471 of NC_069499.1, forward strand.
ACTCAGAGGAATTGGGCTTCAGAATGCTTAGAAGCGCTCATCATAGACGAAATCATAAAAATCAAGCACAAACTTACTTCACCACCTCCATAGGAGGCAAAGTTTGTAAAAACTGAAGCATGTGTGTGGTGGGAGGTGTATTTATAGGCATTTTGAGGTTTGGGAAACTTTGCCCCTCCTGGTAGGAATGTATATCTCATACGTCACTAGCTCATGGACTCATGCCATTTACATTAAAGGGACAGTCAAGTCCAAAAAAAAACCTCTCATGTTTCAAATAGGGCATGTAATTTTAAACAACTTTCCAATTTACTTTTATCACCAATGTTGCTTTGTTCTTTTGGTATTCTTAGTTGAAAGCTAGACCTAGGAAAGCTCATATGATAATTTCAAAGCCCTTGAAGGCCGCCTCTAATCACATGCTTTTGTATTTGCTTTTCACAGCAGGGGAGAGCTAGTTCAGGTAAACCCTATAGATAACATTGTGAGCACGCCCGTGGATTGTGGCAGACACTGCACTAATTGGCTAAAATGAAAGTCAATAGATAATAAATAAAATGTCATGTGATCAGGGGGCTGTCAGAAGATGCTTAGATACAAGTTAATCACAGAGGTAAAAAGTGTATTATTATAACTGTGCTGGTTATGCAAAACTGGTGAATGGGTAATAAAGGGATTATCTATCTTTTAAAACAACAAAAATTCTGGTGTTGACTGTCCCTTTAAAGAAAACAGCCACATTGAAGTTCAAAAACACAAATTAAAATGAACATTCTGCTGCAGGCTAATATTAAAATGATTTGAAAGCAGTACTTTGAGATGGTACACTAAACCCTCTACCAATGACTATCACATTAGTGTAAAAACACCTACCTTAAG